>NC_134274.1:142716-287716 GCF_031893055.1 Leptodactylus fuscus | reverse complement strand
CCTCCGTCCTCTCTCCTGGTCCTTAGCCTGTGTGGCCTCCGTCCTCTCTCCTGGTCCTTAGCCTGTGTGGCCTCCGTCCTCTCTCCTGGTCCTTAGCCTGTGTGGCCTCCGTCCTCTCTCCTGGTCCTTAGCCTGTGTGGCCTCCGTCCTCTCTCCTGGTCCTTAGCCTGTGTGGCCTCCATGCTCTCTCCTGGTCCTTAGCCTGTGTGGCCTCCGTCCTCTCTCCTGGTCCTTAGCCTGTGTGGCCTCCATGCTCTCTCCTGGTCCTTAGCCTGTGTGGCCTCTGTTTTCTCTCCTGGTCCTTAGCCTGTGTGGCCTCCATGCTCTCTCCTGGTCCTTAGCCTGTGTGGCCTCCGTGCTCTCTCCTGGTCCTTAGCCTGTGTGGCCCCTGTGCTCTCTCCTGGTCCTTAGCCTGTCTGGCCTCCGTCCTCTCTCCTGGTCCTTAGCCTGTGTGGCCTCCATGCTCTCTCCTGGTCCTTAGCCTGTGTGGCCTCTGTTTTCTCTCCTGGTCCTTAGCCTCTGTGGCCTCCGTGCTCTCTCCTGGTCCTTAGCCTGTGTGGCCCCTGTGCTCTCTCCTGGTCCTTAGCCTGTGTGGCCTCCATGCTCTCTCCTGGTCCTTAGCCTGTGTGGCCTCTGTTTTCTCTCCTGGTCCTTAGCCTGTGTGGCCTCCATGCTCTCTCCTGGTCCTTAGCCTGTGTGGCCTCCGTCCTCTCTCCTGGTCCTTAGCCTGTGTGGCCTCCATGCTCTCTCCTGGTCCTTAGCCTGTGTGGCCTCCGTCCTCTCTCCTGGTCCTTAGCCTGTCTGGCCTCCGTCCTCTCTCCTGGTCCTTAGCCTGTGTGGCCTCCGTCCTCTCTCCTGGAGCCTGTCTGGCCTCCGTCCTCTCTCCTGGTCCTTAGCCTGTGTGGCCTCCGTCCTCTCTCCTGGAGCCTGTCTGGCCTCTGTGCTCTCTCCTGGTCCTTAGCCTGTGTGGCCTCCTCTTATACCCTTGATCCATCCTACTAGAGGCTCCTTGGGGAGGTCTTTGCTGATCCCTGTGTGGCTCGGCCTGGGACTGGAGGCGAGTATCTCCTATATGGAGATGTTCACCCCATTGTACAACCAGGGGGTGTCCTGTAACCAGCCCCCTTCTCCATGAAGGTCTATGGCTTGTACCTATGGCACCAGTCTCTATACACGTGATATTCAGGTCTGCGGAGATGTGGGAGATGTGGAAGGTCTTACTATGAAGGACTCTTGTAGAGAGAATGCTGAGCTTGCAGGTATACGGAGGAGTAAGGAGGAATGGCTGACCTTGTCTACGACCAATGCAAATGCTAAATGAATATTGTGAGTAGAGACTGAGATTTGGGCCCTCAAAAAGGAGAAAATGTGTGTGGGTGGGCAGTGGCCTGGGGGTGGCACGTTACATGGGGTCACATCACACTGTGTCTGTCGCCTCCTCCGTTTTCAGCTCTGCAAGAAACATCATTTTGGCATCAACAAACCAGAGAAGATCACACAGTCGCCCGATGACTCCAAATTCCTTCTTAAGACCCTGACCCAGATCAAATCCAATGTGTCTGCCCCCAATAAAAAGAAGGTAAGTCAAAGCGGGGGCGCGGGGGGTGAAAAGCCGGAGAATGTGGGGCAAATGGTAGGAGATGTAGGCAAGTAATCGCAGCAGAGACTCCAAGATTTACTGAGGAACCTCTCAAGGAGATTGAAACCTGCACGGATTGTAAGCTCTTGTGTATCTCCTGTTATAGATTGTAAGCTCCTGTGGTCAGGGATTCATGTATCTCCTGTTATAGATTGTAAGCTCTTGTGTATCTCCTGTTATAGATTGTAAGCTCCTGTGGTCAGAGATTCATGTATCTCCTGTTATAGATTGTAAGCTCTTGTGTATCTCCTGTTATAGATTGTAAGCTCTTGTGTATCTCCTGTTATAGATTGTAAGTTCCTGTGGTCAGGGATTCATGTATTTCCTGTTATAGATTGTAAGCTCCTGTGGTCAGGGATTCATGTATCTCCTGTTATAGATTGTAAGCTCTTGTGCATCTCCTGTTATAGATTGTAAGCTCATGTGGTCAGGGATTCATGTATCTCCTGTTATAGATTGTAAGCTCTTGTGCATCTCCTGTTATAGATTGTAAGCTCTTGTGGTCAGGGATTCATGTATCTCCTGTTATAGATTGTAAGCTCTTGTGTATCTCCTGTTATAGATTGTAAGCTCCTGTGGTCAGGGCTCTTAGGCTATGTTCACATGTAGGAATCTGCCACGGGTTTGGGAGTAGGTTCTGACCCTGAATCAGTGACGGTTTCCATCCCGAATTGAGATAGCAGCAGGACACTTGCCAGACATACAGATAGGGAATGTACATTTTGTGAGCCCCATATGGGACAGTGACAATATCGGATAAGTGCTGCGGGATATGATGGCGCCAAATACCTGAGTAAATCGTATCTTAACTTTTCAGGGTAAAGAAAATAAGGAAAAAGAGAAGCTTGAGCGCCGGCTGCTTGAAGAATTATTCAAGATGTTCATGGACTCGGATTCTTTTTACTACAGCTGGAGCTATGACCTCACCAACTCTGTGCAACGGCAGAGCACAAGTGAGGCAGGGCTTCCACTATGGAGGAGGGTGAGGAGGGCTCCATGTTGTGGGGTAGGGATGGAGGAGGGTGAGGAGGGCTCCATGTTGTGGGGTAGGGGTGGAGGAGGGTGAGGAGGGCTCCATGTTGTGGGGTAGGGATGGAGGAGGGTGAGGAGGGCTCCATGTTGTGGGGTAGGGGTGGAGGAGGGTGAGGAGGGCTCCATGTTGTGGGGTAGGGGTGGAGGAGGGTGAGGAGGGCTCCATGTGGTGGGGTAGGGGTGGAGGAGGGTGAGGAGGGCTCCATGTTGTGGGGTAGGGGTGGAGGAGGGTGAGGAGGGCTCCATGTGGTGGGGTAGGGGTGGAGGAGGGTGAGGAGGGCTCCATGTTGTGGGGTAGGGGTGGAGGAGGGTGAGGAGGGCTCCATGTTGTGGGGTAGGGATGGAGGAGGGTGAGGAGGGCTCCATGTTGTGGGGTAGGGGTGGAGGAGGGTGAGGAGGGCTCCATGTTGTGGGGTAGGGATGGAGGAGGGTGAGGAGGGCTCCATGTTGTGGGGTAGGGGTGGAGGAGGGTGAGGAGGGCTCCATGTTGTGGGGTAGGGGTGGAGGAGGGTGAGGAGGGCTCCATGTGGTGGGGTAGGGGTGGAGGAGGGTGAGGAGGGCTCCATGTTGTGGGGTAGGGGTGGAGGAGGGTGAGGAGGGCTCCATGTGGTGGGGTAGGGGTGGAGGAGGGTGAGGAGGGCTCCATGTTGTGGGGTAGGGGTGGAGGAGGGTGAGGAGGGCTCCATGTGGTGGGGTAGGGGTGGAGGAGGGTGAGGAGGGCTCCATGTGGTGGGGTAGGGGTGGAGGAGGGTGAGGAGGGCTCCATGTGGTGGGGTAGGGGTGGAGGAGGGCTCCATGTTGTGGGGTAGGGATGGAGGAGGGCTCCATGTTGTGGGGTAGGGGTGGAGGAGGGTGAGGAGGGCTCCATGTGGTGGGGTAGGGGTGGAGGAGGGTGAGGAGGGCTCCATGTTGTGGGGTAGGGATGGAGGAGGGCTCCATGTTGTGGGGTAGGGGTGGAGGAGGGTGAGGAGGGCTCCATGTTGTGGGGTAGGGTTAGAGGAGGGCTCCATGTTGTGGAGGAGGGTGAGGAGGCTCCATGTAGTGGGGTAGGGGCAGAGGAGGCTGAGGGAGCTCTATGTCATGGGGTAGGGGCAGAGGAAGATGAGGGGGCTCTATGTCGTGGGGTAGGGTTCGGAGGAGGGCTCCATGTGGTGGGGTAGGGGTGGAGGAGGGTGAAGAGGGCTCCATGTTGTGGGGTAGGGGTGGAGTAGGGTGAGGAGGTTCCATGTGGTGGGGTAGGGGTGGAGGAGGGCTTCATGTGGTGGGGTAGGGGTGGAGGAAGGTGAGGAGTGCTCCATGTTGTGGGGTAGGGGTGGAGGAGGGCTCCATGTTGTGGGGTAGGGGCAGAGGAGGATGAGGGGGGGTTCCATGTCGTGGAGTAGGGGTGGAGGAGGGTGAGGAGGGCTCCATGTTGTGGGGTAGGGGTGGAGGAGGGTGAGGAGGGCTCCATGTGGTGGGGTAGGGGTGGAGGAGGGTGAGGAGGGCTCCATGTTGTGGGGTAGGGTTCGGAGGAGGGCTCCATGTGGTGGGGTAGGGGTGGAGGAGGGTGAGGAGGGCTCCATGTGGTGGGGTAGGGGTGGAGGAGGGTGAGGAGGGCTCCATGTTGTGGGGTAGGGATGGAGGAGGGTGAGGAGGGCTCCATGTTGTGGGGTAGGGGTAGAGGAGGGCTCCATGTTGTGGAGGAGGGTGAGGAGGCTCCATGTAGTGGGGTAGGGGCAGAGGAGGCTGAGG
Source organism: Leptodactylus fuscus (assembly GCF_031893055.1). NCBI lineage: Eukaryota > Metazoa > Chordata > Amphibia > Anura > Leptodactylidae > Leptodactylus > Leptodactylus fuscus. The sequence continues at coordinate 283,314 of NC_134274.1, read as the reverse complement.
GAGCTCTATGTCATGGGGTAGGGGCAGAGGAAGATGAGGGGGCTCTATGTCGTGGGGTAGGGTTCGGAGGAGGGCTCCATGTGGTGGGGTAGGGGTGGAGGAGGGTGAAGAGGGCTCCATGTTGTGGGGTAGGGGTGGAGTAGGGTGAGGAGGGTTCCATGTGGTGGGGTAGGGGTGGAGGAGGGCTTCATGTGGTGGGGTAGGGGTGGAGGAAGGTGAGGAGTGCTCCATGTTGTGGGGTAGGGGTGGAGGAGGGCTCCATGTTGTGGGGTAGGGGCAGAGGAGGATGAGGGGGGGTTCCATGTCGTGGAGGAGGGTGAGGAGGGCTCCATGTTGTGGGGTAGGGGCAGAGGAGGATGAGGGGGCTCCATGTTGTGGGGTAGGGGTGGAGGAGGGTGAGGAGGGCTCCATGTTGTGGGGTAGGGGCAGAGGAGGATGAGGGGGCTCCATGTTGTGGGGTAGGGGTGGAGGAGGGTGAGGAGGGCTCCATGTTGTGGGGTAGGGGCAGAGGAGGATGAGGGGGCTCCATGTTGTGGGGTAGGGGTGGAGGAGGGCTCCATGTTGTGGGGTAGGGGTGGAGGAGGGCTCCATGTCGTGGAGTAGGGGTGGAGGAGGATGAGGAGGGCTCCATGTCGTGGAGTAGGGGTGGAGGAGGATGAGGGGGCTCCATGTTGTAGGGTTCGGAGGAGGGCTTCCACTATGGATGAGGGTGAGGGGGCGGAGGAGGGCTTCTTGCTGTACATTGTTCTGAGTAGTCTTGAGATTGATATTGTCTTCTTCAGGTGGATGAGAGGTTCTTCTGGAATCGTCACATGCTGGAGGACCTCATCGAGCTCCAGGTGAGGGCGATGTCTTCTCTGTGATGTGACGTCTTCTGGCATTGTATAGCCATTGGATTGATCTATGGATGATTTTCTTACACACGAGGCCCAGGCTCTTGCCATTGTTCCATGTTTTGGCCTAGAGAAGGTCGTGCTGTCGTAGTCCCGTGTTACTGTCCTTGGTGATCTCTCAGACCATAACCTCTCCTTCCTCAGGATGTCCATGGCGGCCTCTGGATCCTGCCCATTATTCAGGGCTTTGTACAAATTGAGGAACTCGTTGTAAATTATAACGAGTCTTCGGACGACGAGAAGAGCAGCCCGGAGACCCCCCCACAAGAGGCGGCCTGTGTGGATGACGTGTATCCTCGCTTTCTGGTGGCTCTTATCTCCAGAAGGAGCAGACACCGAGCAGGTGAGACCGTACGGACAGCGGGGGGCGCTAATCTGGGGGTCATTGCTGGATGCCTGGAGACTTCATATCTGGTGGTTGGTCTGTTACTTTCCAAATATTAGTATGGCTGCCATGTGTGATGATGGTTTATGTATCCTGACAGTACCCTGTGGATAATATGTATACAGTGAGATGTATATAATATGTATACAGCACTAGAGAAAGCTGTATACATCACTAGAGATAGCTGTATACAGTGCTGTGTAGTGTTTGTATCACAGGGAGGTGTGTATATAATATGTATACATCACAGGGAGCTGGCTGTATACAGTGAGATTTATATAATATGTATACAGCACTAGAGATAGCTGTATACAGTGATGTGTAGTGTTTGTATCACGAGGAGGTGTGTATATAATATGTGTACATCACAGGGAGCTGGCTGTATACAGTGAGATTTATATAATATGTATACATCATTAGAGATAGCTGTATACAGTGATGTGTAGTGTTTGTATCACGAGGAGGTGTGTATATAATATGTATACATCACAGGGAGCTGGCTGTATACAGTGAGATTTATATAATATGTATACATCATTAGAGATAGCTGTATACAGTGATGTGTAGTGTTTGTATCACGAGGAGGTGTGTATATAATATGTGTACATCACAGGGAGCTGGCTGTATCTATTGTCTGCACCACATGGGACATCTGTATATATTTGTACTTGGTGAGCTGCAGCTGATATACAATGTATAGATCACAAGGTGGGCCTGTATATACTGTATACATCAGGAGAGCTCTGTGCTGCAGCCGTGTATCCCCCCTCCCCCCCAGTGACTGGGGCCGCAGAGCCGCCTCCATGTAATGTACATTGTATAACCGCACGTTTCTCTAACTCTCAGGAATGAGATATAAACGTCGAGGGGTCGATAAAAATGGAAATGTTGCGAACTATGTAGAAACGGAACAATTCATCCACGTCCACAATCATACACTGTCCTTTGTGCAAACGCGAGGCTCAGTGCCAGTGTTCTGGAGCCAGGCGGGATATCGGTACAATCCCCGGCCTCGTCTCGACAAAGGTAAGTGTGATGGCGAGCTGCCACAGCGCACCGTGTATGTTAGTCGTCATGTCATGTGATATGTACTGGCCAGAGACTGCACGATATCTTCCTATGATCTACTGCCACATAGAAGTGCGGTAAGAAGACCCCATAGATACATAGAAGACCCCAAACATGGTCTCTGCATAAATTACCAGCACCCGCATTACACGGAAACCCTGGCCTCTACACGGAATACAGCGCCCGCATTACATGGAAACCCTTTTCTGACCTCTACATGATATACAGCTGGGTTCACACTGCCGGGGGTTAGGGGTGCTGCTCTTCTGTGGGGTCCTTTCGATCCCTCTCGTTGGGGTGACTTGGGGCGGCAGTACTCTTAGGTTCATCATGCTCTTTGTGTTGTAGGGGAAGTTGAAACCAACCTGTACTTCTGCCTACACTTCAACAAGGAGCTGGAGATCTACAAGAAGCAGGTGGGATTTGGGGGTGGCGACAGTGTTGGGGGTGTTGCTGTTGCGATGACGCGGCCTCTTACCTTACATTACAGGTCCTCATTAGCCTGGTAGACCAGACGGGCCGGGAGAAGATTATAGGCGATGCTTATATGAAGCAGGTTCTGATGTTTAACTGCCCCAGCCTCACCTACGTCACCTTCGACTTTCACGAGCACTGGTAAAGTATCCAATGAACCTCCAATGTAGTCCGGCGCCCCCTGCAGGATGGGATGGGTACAGTCTCCCCTCCCGCATGCTTTAGGGGGATTTTCATTACTTTGTTTTATACTCAGATTGTTGTGCTTTGACTCATTGTTCTGCGTCAGCCATTATGGACGTCCAGTGTGACCTGTGCTCGATACTTGTCTGCAAAGAGGAAAGAAAGAAAGGCTGCGGGACTTGTGGGCTATTTCCGTCCACACCACAGTTACCCCTTTGAGTATGCCGAGGTTCTCTAGAATGGGGTGAGCAAGAAACTATCGGCAGGGGAACGAGAACCGCTGAAAAAGAAGCTTAACTCAAACTACAAGTCACACGTTGCCAATGACATATAGACTGAATAGTCTATAATGGGGCACGTACTGAAGTAAGAGAATACAGGGCCTCATCCACCACCTCCCTGTCACTGCTCCCCCACTCCTATACACCCCCATACCTGTCCCGCCTCATTGCAGCATACTTACTTAGCTTTTGATCTGTAGACGGCTCCTCCTTCGCTGGTGCGGCCTGCGCAGTGGAGGTGCTGTGCTATCTGTACTGCGCATGTGCTGCAAGAGAGGAGGAAGACACGGAAGTATTAATGGGGGTGGAGAGAGGGGGTGGTGACACTCTGTATTGGAACAGAAATGGGTAAGTATACGTATTTTATTTTAGACATCGTATTAGACATCGGGGTAATAACATCATTAGGGGCAAAGCTTTTACATTACAAACCTGATTAGATTGTTCTGCCTCTTTTGTGACGGACGTCCTGGAGTGCGGCTGTGGGGTCCGGTACACGAGAGAGTGTGAACAAACACCAACCAAAGGTTTCTAACAGTTACCCCAAACACAGGATCTCTTAGGCCTGGGCAACAGGGGCAATCACTCGGATGTTCTAGATATAGAAAATGAAGACATTAAGACCCATCACGTTATATCATTATATTGTATCACATTATATAACTATGTATCTATATGTATATATGTATCTTACTATGTAACTATATGTATCTTTTCTGCTGGTGTTGGGGGGGGGGGGGGACGTTCCCCTCGGTTTGTTATACGATGGCCGTGGATGTATTTTATCTCTGGATCTCCTCGTGTGTACTGGACTCAATAAGGAAACCTTTTGCCTGATAACTTGGGGCAAACACAGACTCTTCCTTCTCCCTGTCTGGGAAGTTGCTGTGCACACGTATGACGGGCCCTGGATATCCCGACGCCGCAGACGTCACATTACACGTACAGTACTTATCTTCGTTTATTGCCCTTTGCTTTTCATTGCAGTCGGGGGATGAAGTTTGAGAATGTGCAGACGCTCACAGATGCCATCAGTGACATCATCATGGACATGAAGTGGTGCTGGTGAGTGGCAGACACGATGGCGGTGGTGCTGGTGAGTGGCAGACATGATGGCGGTGGTGCTGGTGAGTGGCAGACATGATGGCGGTGGTGCTGGTGAGTGGCAGACATGATGGCAGTGGTGCTGGTGAGTGGCAGACATGATGGTGGTGCTGGTGAGTGGCAGACATGATGGCAGTGGTGCTGGTGAGTGGCAGACATGATGGCAGTGGTGCTGGTGAGTGGCAGACATGATGGTGGTGCTGGTGAGTGGCAGACATGATGGTGGTGCTGGTGAGTGGCAGACATGATGGCGGTGGTGCTGGTGAGTGGCAGACATGATGGTGGTGCTGGTGAGTGGCAGACATGATGGTGGTGCTGGTGAGTGGCTGACATGATGGCAGTGGTGCTGGTGAGTGGCAGACATGATGGCAGTGGTGCTGGTGAGTGGCAGACATGATGGTGGTGCTGGTGAGTGGCAGACACGATGGCGGTGGTGCTGGTGAGTGGCAGACACGATGGCGGTGGTGCTGGTGAGTGGCAGACACGATGGCGGTGGTGCTGGTGAGTGGCAGACACGATGGCGGTGGTGCTGGTGAGTGGCAGACACGATGGCGGTGGTGAGTGGCAGACATGATGGCAGTGGTGCTGGTGAGTGGCAGACATGATGGCAGTGGTGCTGGTGAGTGGCAGACATGATGGCGGTGGTGCTGGTGAGTGGCAGACACGATGGCGGTGGTGCTGGTGAGTGGCAGGCATGATGGCGGTGGTGCTGGTGAGTGGCAGACATGATGGCGGTGGTGCTGGTGAGTGGCAGACATGATGGTGGTGCTGGTGAGTGGCAGACATGATGGCGGTGGTGCTGGTGAGTGGCAGACATGATGGCGGTGGTGCTGGTGAGTGGCAGACATGATGGCGGTGGTGCTGGTGAGTGGCAGACACGATGGCGGTGGTGAGTGGCAGACATGATGGTGGTGCTGGTGAGTGGCAGACACGATGGCGGTGGTGAGTGGCAGACATGATGGTGGTGCTGGTGAGTGGCAGACATGATGGCGGTGGTGCTGGTGAGTGGCAGACATGATGGTGGTGCTGGTGAGTGGCAGACACGATGGCGGTGGTGAGTGGCAGACATGATGGTGGTGCTGGTGAGTGGCAGACATGATGGCGGTGGTGCTGGTGAGTGGCAGACATGATGGCGGTGGTGCTGGTGAGTGGCAGACATGATGGCAGTGGTGCTGGTGAGTGGCAGACATGATGGTGGTGGTGCTGGTGAGTGGCAGACACGATGGCGGTGGTGCTGGTGAGTGGCAGACATGATGACGGCGGTGCTGGTGAGTGGCAGACACAATGGCGGTGGTGTTGGTGAGTGGCTGACATGATGGTGGTGCTGGTGAGTGGCAGACATGATGGCGGTGGTGCTGGTGAGTGGCAGGCATGATGGCGGTGGTGCTGGTGAGTGGCAGACATGATGGCGGTGGTGCTGGTGAGTGGCAGGCATGATGGCGGTGGTGCTGCTGAATGACAGACATGATAGCGGCGGAGGTGGTGGGGAGTTAGCTCATCACAGTGTTTTATTTTGTTAGGGTGGATCAGGCTGGTGTGATCTGTAAACAGGAGGGGATCTTCAGAGTAAACTGCATGGACTGTCTGGACAGGACTAATGTGGTTCAGGCTGCCATTGCCCGAGTGGTCATGGAGCAGCAGGTAAGACTTTCTGTCGAGGACCCAGCTTTCCTCCAGCTCACACTAGATAGATATAGATATAATTCTTGTTTGTCTCATACAGCTTAAGAAGCTTGGTGTGATGCCGCCGGAGCAGTTACTGCCAATGAAATGCTACAGATTGTACCAAATGATGTGGGCAAACAATGGCGACGCCATCAGCCGGCAGTACGCTGGGACTGCAGCATTAAAGGTACGGGGGTCTATACTGTGGACTGTAATCTATAATGGTCGCCATCATGGCAGGACAGATCTCACCCTCCTCATATCACGTGCATGGACTTGTTCTGTTATTGCCTGTATGACGTCTTCCCTTTGTGTGCACAGGGAGATTTCACACGAACCGGTGAGAGGAAGCTGGCGGGGGTAATGAAAGATGGCGTCAACTCTGCAAACCGCTACTACATCAATCGGTTCAAGGATGCCTACCGACAGGCAGTGATAGGTGAGGGAGCATCATAATGGCCCAGGGGTCACCAGACCATGACTTCAAAATAAGAAAGGGTGATGGGAGGGCTAAGCCCATGTCCTCTCTCTCCTCGCAGATCTAATGTTGGGCGTTCCAGTGACTGAAGATCTTTATTCCATCTTTACAAAAGAGAAAGAACATGAAGCTTTACAGCGGCAGAGCCAGAGAAACCACCAAGAGCTGATCAGCCAACTCCTCCAGAACTATATGCAGATGCTGCTGCCCGACGAGGAGAAGTTTCATGGAGGATGGGCTCTTATCGATTGTGATCCCAGGTCTGAGCGGTGTCCTGGATCATCAGCTGGGGATGGGGGGGGATATTATCTGTCACAGAAACTCAACAAACACCGTCATGAGTCAAGTGTAAAATGATTTCCACAGTTGAAATTAGAAGTTTTTCTGACATCCCAAAATCTTTTCTGCTTGTCCCCATAATACACCATACAGTGTGGCATGTGACTGGCTGATCTTGAGGTCGCTCTATTACTCTCCGTGTCCTCGAGGTCGCTTGTGTCACTCTGTGTCCTCGAGGTCGCTCTATTACTCTGTGTCCTAGAGGTCGCTCTATTACTCTCCATGTCCTCGAGGTCGCTTGTGTCACTCTGTGTCCTCGAGGTCGCTTGTGTCACTCTGTCCTCGAGGTCGCTCTATTACTCTGTGTCCTCGAGGTCGCTTGTCACTCTGTGTCCTCGAGGTCGCTTGTGTCACTCTGTGTCCTCGAGGTCGCTTGTGTTACTCTCCGTGTCCTCGAGGTCGCTTGTGTTACTCTCCGTGTCCTCGGTCGCTTGTGTTACTCTCCGTGTCCTCGAGGTCTCTTTTGTCACTCTGTGTCCTCGAGGTCGCTCTATTACTCTCCGTGTCCTCGAGGTCGCTTCTGTCACTCTGTGTCCTCGAGGTCGCTCTATTACTCTCCGTGTCCTTGAGGTCGCTTGTGTCACTGTGTCCTCGAGGTCTCTTGTGTCACTCTGTGTCCTCGAGGTCTCGTGTCACTCTGTATCCTCGAGGTCGCTCTATTACTCTCAGTGTCCTCGAGGTCGCTTGTGTCACTGTGTCCTCGAGGTCGCTCTATTACTCTCCGTGTCCTCGAGGTCGCTTGTGTCACTCTGTGTCCTCGAGGTCGCTCTATTACTCTCCGTGTCCTTGAGGTCGCTCTGTTACTCTGTGTCCTCAAGGTCTCTTGTGTCACTCTCTGTGTCCTCGAGGTCGCTCTATTACTCTGTGTCCTCGAGGTCGCTTGTGTCTCTCTCTGTGTCCTCGAGGTCGCTCTATTACTCTGTGTCCTCGAGGTCGCTTGTGTCACTCTCTGTGTCCTCGAGGTCGCTCTATTACTCTCCGTGTCCTTGAGGTCGCTCTGTTACTCTGTGTCCTCAAGGTCTCTTGTGTCACTGAGGTCGCTTGTGCCACTCTCTGTGTCCTCGAGGTCGCTCTATTACTCTGTGTCCTCGAGGTCGCTTGTGTCACTCTCTGTGTCCTCGAGGTCGCTCTATTACTCTGTGTCCTCGAGGTCGCTTGTGTCACTCTCTGTGTCCTCGAGGTCACTCTATTACTCTCCGTGTCCTCGAGGTCGCTTGTGTCACTGTGTCCTTTAGGTTGCTTGTATTACTTTGTCTTACTCTCTCGTAGTCTCATTGATGCGACACACAAAGATGTTGACGTCCTGCTGCTGCTCTCCAACTGCGCGTATTACGTGGCCTAGTAAGTGATCGTAGGCTGTGGCCTGATCCTTTATTATATCGGCTCAGGACTGACCTGGTTTGTCTTCCCTTCCAGCTACGACGATGAGGTCGATAAAGTGAATCAGTACCAGCGTTTGAGTCTGGAAGACTTGGATAAGGTTGAGATTGGTGAGTTCCCATAAGGCGCTGTGTGAATGTGGAGCAATGCGTGTTGGTATTTGTTGTGTTTTTTTTTCCTCTCGCTTCACCCTAACCCTTCCTTCACTTTGTCTAGTGGTGTTGTTAGGCAAGGAGGTTAGGTTGGTTAGGCTTCCTCCACTGAGATGTCAGCGACAGTCTATACTGAGCTGTAGCCGTCTATTATAACAAGTTCTTTTCCCCTCAGGTCCTGAGCCCACATTTTTTGGGAAGCCAAAGTTCTCATGTATGCGCCTGCACTATAAGTACAAGGAGAATGGCGGATACTTCCACACCCTACGGGCAGTGACTCGCAGTCCCGATGAGGATGGAAAAGGTAAAATGGGAATATTGGTGGATCTACCAGATGGATGAATGTCACCGAGCTGTTAGTGTTCTGGGAGTGCCGCTGCCACTGAACATCAGATCATGAACACACGAGTCATCCGCTTCTTCATGTCTTACCTCTCCATGGTGGTCGTGTCCTGTTTCTCACTTATTTCATTGGGGACACAGCACCCCGAGTATAGACCTGGCCATTAGGAGGCCGACACTAGGAATAGAAAAATAAATCGGCTCTGACTTTAGGCTCTACCCTCTTCACAGACACTACTAACCAGCGTCCATAGGCCTCACCTGACTCCTGGCCTTCTGTCTTACTTATTTTCTTTGTGCTGGGAGGTCTTCAGCGTGATTGTCACACTAGTTGCATTGCCCTGTGGGCCAGGAGAGCCTCACTGGTCACCCAGTCCCTACTTGCCACAGCCATAGCCAGAATGCCGGTGTCCCCACTACCATATGCGAGGTCCAGCGAAGAGGTGACCTGGCAGCGCCTGAAGGCGGAGGCGCAGGTAAATAGCTGAAGATTGCCCCTCCCTCTGCCGCCATGTTTTATACGTGCACTTGCTGTAATAGAAGGTTGCCCATGCAGTCAGCCTGAGCCCATCTGCTATCTAAAGCTTCTGCCTAAACCAACTCCGCACCCTCCTGGCCCCTCTCCGTGACTGGGCGGCTTCCATTACCAGACTTAAACACCTACCTTCCCAAATCGGCACTTAGCCGCTGACCTCTACGCCCCTCCTTCGGTGCTCTCCTTACTCCCGTTCCAGCTCCAGGAGCCGTCCTCACAAAGAACCAGGAAATGTCCCTACAGATCGCGGTCCTCCCCTTCCTTTTCGGGTTCAGGACATGGTGGTTGGTTGTTCTGTGTTCTTTTTGATGGAGTCTCCCTCCTACTGCGGTACAGACTGGTTAGTAAAGGCAGAGCCAACACTTTTTTTTCTCTAGTCCTAGTGTCGGCCTCTGAGTGGCCAGGGCTATACCCATGGTGCTGTGTCCTCCAGTGAATACAACTAGAGATGAGCGAGTACTATTCGAAACGGCCGTTTCAGATAGCACGCACCCATAGGAATGAATGGACGCATGCGGCACACAAGGGGTTAAGCGGCTGGCCACCGGCAAAGTCTGCGTGCCGGCAGCGTCCATTCATTCCTATGGGTGCGTGCCAAATAGTACTCACTCATCTCTAAATACAACCACAAAAGTATTCTACAGTGAGTACAGAAATCCCATTCGTATCAATCTCCTGTCTCCAGTATGTAACTCTACGTTCCAGAAGCCGCTTCCCCTTGTGACTGGAGCATAAACCCACAATGTAATGAAATGGCAGGAATACAGCGCAATCTGTCAGTAAAAAGGTGACCGCTCATGGGGTGTCATCTGACTGTCCAATGCCATGACAACCCGCGATGGTCCTCCAATCTTCCGTGCGGAGGGAGGTTGTGAGGAGGACGCATGATCTTTTTACACCTGTCATCTTCCACATCTAAAGCAAAGACACTATACCACCATCTTAAATGGAATTTCTTATGACTATGGCACTCGCTGGTACGGGATGTTGATGGGGTTGATTCTTTGTGTAAGCTCAGCGGGGGCCCCGATGCAATAGGACAGGTTTATGTGAGCGATAGATAACGGTGTAATACAGACTGGGCCATGGCCAGGCAGGACACATCACCTACTGCCGACATCGGGAGGGAACAGGAGCAGTGTTGCTCGTAGTGTATTATATTGTTGTCCATCTCCATTATCTCACTACACCGAGCTCATCCCTGGTCATTCAGTCTTTCTTGTCTGACTTGCAGATACGTTGTTGTGTATAGCGGAAATGCTGCGGATTACTAAACAAGCGCTTGGCTCTGATGTTCCCATCGTTGAGAAGAAGCTGGAGAGGTGAGGACATGCTGCAATGTCAGATTTGGTTGGACCTTTGTGGAGAATGAAAATAAAATCTTGTTCTTGACTGTTGGAAATCTTGTAGGAAAAGTAGCAAACCTCACGAGGAAATAATGGGGATACGTTCCAAAGGGCCAAAGCTCGGGATCAACAGCGCGGGCCTCGCGCACAGCAAGAACTTCCTGATGAGTAAATTCTCCTCCCTCAACCAGAAGGTCAAACAAACCAACATTGGAGGTTTCCGAAAGCTGGGAAGCTTCAACAAAGCAGAAGTCAAAGGCTTCTTGAAACCCAACCTGCAGGTCAGTTTGTGGAAATCTGATAGTAGCCTGGAGAATCCGGGCAGTGATGGCAGGGGCCACCTGGAATCGGACTTGGATCTTTCTTCAGACAGTGACTCTTTCCATTCCGATGAATACATTCCCAAGTCTGATGAGGAAGGACCAGTGTCCGGCTCTCTGGAGAACATTGGTCAGGTAGATTATGTGCTCCCCAGTTGTGGCATCATTGCCTCGGTTCCTCGCTTGGGGAGCCGCTCGCAGTCGGTCGGCAGTGCCGAAATTAATCTTCACATTCCTACAGAGATTCAGGTGACTCAGTGCGAAGCCTCGCCAGAAGACAATGTCCTCATAGATTTCGGCACCCCCATTGAGGCTTATTGTCATCAGTTTGTTCAAGATGCCCAGACCAAAGATGCACCTCAAAAGGGTGAGGAGAAGAAGGACCATATTATGCTGAGCAATAATTCTGTACATGTCTCCCCAACCTCAGAGGAATCTGAAGGGGATCTCCCAAACCGACCATCTCGCCTGGATGTAGAAGTGAGCGATCCTGGTCCGCAGATGTTATCTGTAGACCCAGCTCCTACGTCCCTGTCAGGGCGATCCAGTCCTGGCTCTGGTTCTGCGGCATCTCCAGCCGAGAGCTCCAGTAGTCGAGCGGTCTCTCCATTTGCCAAGATCCGAAGTTCGGTGGTCCAGGTGGCCAATATCACCCATGCTGGACTGGCTCAAGGGATCAATTTTGCTGTGGCAAAGGTACAAAAGTCTCCAGATCCCGAGACCACGGTGGTCACACAGAAAAATGATTTTAAAGAAATGTTCACACAGTGTCAAACGCGCATTATCCAGATCTGAATGAGTGGAACGTGAGACTGTGGAGCGCCCTCCTCCCTCCCTAAGCGCTGAGCGAGCGGTATGCGAGACTGTGGAGCGCCCTCCTCCCTCAGCGCTGAGCAAGCGGAACTTGAGACTGTGGAGCGCCCTCCTCCCTCCCTCAGCGCTGAGCGAGCGGTATGCGAGACTGTGGAGCGCCCTCCTCCCTCAGCGCTGAGCGAGCGGCACGTGAGACTGTGGAGCGCCCTCAGCGCTGAGCGAGCGGAACGAGAGACTGTGGAGCGCCCTCCTCCCTCCCTCAGCACTGAGCGAGCGGTACGCAAGACTGTGGAGCGCCCTCCTCCCTCCCTCAGCGTAGCGACAGGAATGTTTACAGGTTTTAATGGGTTTTTGGTTTTTTTAAGATATCTATTTTTCCAGGCAATATTTTTGACATTTGTTAGTGGAGTCCTTTTACTTGACATAGGATTTGTTTGGTTTGGTTGCTATTTATTTTCTCGTACACTGTACATAGGGGTACAGCCGCCTGACACTGACACTCTATAATTTGCACAGTCTTCCCTTCTTGTTTGCCTTAAAGTATTACAGTACTTTCCGCTATCCCCGTCACGTATTTGGGTCTCTATAGGAGACGTTACACTGGAACAAGCTGAAGTGTTAGCGCCGTGGCCCGGTGCAGGCCCGATGTCGGTTGTGTATAGATGTTTGTATGTTGTGATGTGTTCGGTGCCTCCATCATGTATTTATTAATGTCTTCTCTTCACCTTCCTTGTCTGTTCTCGATTTGTAGTGTTTTAAAATGAAAACCTTCAGATGTCTATGAAAAAGGGAATTATTTTAATTAAAAAAACAAAACCATTTGATCCAAAAAGTACAAAACCGTCTCCTGGAAATTCTTCTGATTTTTGTCCTTAGAAATACTGGTTTTTACTGGTATGCTAATGAGTTCTCCGCAGCAATGGGGGCGGGCCCCACTGCTGCCCGAGACCTCTCCCCAGCGACGCCTCCATCTTCAGCTACATCCTCCCCTTCTCTGTCGTCTTCCTTCTGCGTCATCTCCGCCAACTGCCATATTTTGGAGGCCGCAATTGCGCGCACACGCAGTACACTCCTCGGAGTCTTCGCCGAACAGAGCGTACTGCGCATGCTCAGTAAGGTCTGTACAGACCTCCAACGCATGAGTGAAGTCATCCAGGCTTCGGAGGGTCTGTACAGACCTTACTGAGCATGCGCAGTACGCTCTGTTTGGCAAAGACTTCGAGGAGCGTACTGTGTGTGTGCGCAATTGCGGCCTCAAAAATATGGCCGCTGGGCGGCATGCGCAGTCGGCTCTACTAGTGCCTCGCTGGCAGAGCTGACTGCGCGGGCGTCAGAGTAGGTAAAAAAACTGTATTTCTAAGGAGCGGCGCCACGGAGACCACGTCTAAAGGTAAGAGACGAATAGACTTTCTAAAGACTATTCCGACATCTAACGCAGAAAAAAAAAAAATAGCGATTTAGTGGTAGAATCCCTTTAAAGAGAAATCCTGGCCATGGGACACGGATGGGGATGCGACGTTTCAGAAGCCGTGACATGGAACGTCACCAGCTTATTAGAAAGTGACCCTGGGGAGGTCACTTGACCGTTCCAAGGATAGGGGTACTTATAGATTGACGTTAGGGGTGGGGGTTTATTCTTAATTCATCCTGGACAATCCCTTTACATTTGGAGAGATACCAAGTAAATGAAACTAAAGTACCTGAAGCGTGGCCTCCTCGGCCAGTCGGACAAGCACAGGCGACATCACGCAGCTTAGGACACGGCCCTCACAATCCTGAGACCTCCGCTGATCCAAGATTCCTGGTTTATCCTAAGAAGGGTTTGTCAGAGTATTTATACCACAGTCATGTCTTATCCCTAATCTTAGCAGGTGGCGATTCTTAGACACACTGGATTTGAGGCCAAGCCCGCTATCCCTCCCTCCTGAATATAAATTGTGGTAGAGAAAAATACACTTAGGAGACGTTTACACGGAGTAAACGGGCGTGCAATGCGCCACGTTTACGGGACGTTTGCACCGCGATTTTGACGGTGCATGTTTGCGGTCGCGTTAATGCGACCGCAAACATGCACTGTCAAAATCGCGGTGCAAACGTCCCGTAAACATGGCGCATTGCGCGCCCGTTTACTCCGTGTCAATAGGCCCTTACGCTGTTGTCCGCCTGCTGTGATTCCGCCAAAATTGCTGAAAAATCATCCTGGGGACAGTTTGCACAGTCAGTTTAGTAACCCATTCACTTCACAAAGCACTGATGTCCGTCTGCAGACGCTCCGCTATGAAAACGCCTTTTATTGGAGCACAGACACAATCCTGCAGGTCCGCCTGTGTGTGCCCTGATGCTACGTCCTCATTGTTAGCTACCTCATGCCAGTATATGGTCTATCATCACCTCGGCCTTGTGGTAGGAAGGTCTGAGCCTCAATCTAACAGAACTGGACTTTCCAAGGAGTCTAGCTGCTGTATTATGTCCAACATGGCGGCTTCCCCGGATGTGAGGAGCGCACTGACCACAGCCAGCAGACAAGTAATCTCCGGACTGGAGGGAGGTCACAACTACTGGAGCTAATAGGTCTTATGTGCTGGCACCTCGGCTGATACAAGTCTTACACCAGTGTATTCATAAAGGTCCTCAAGACAGAACACCCGTCTGGGCGAGACTCCCACTACCGTACTTGGCTGCAGCACTGATAGCACATGTCCCTGCCCATCAGTGGCCTCTATTGGCAGGCTTAGTGCCCAGGGTTGTCTGTGCCCATCAGGCTCCATTGTCTTACCCTCCTATGGACCAGCTAGATCTAAGAGAGGTATTGTGTCAGTAAACATTGGTATGTGCCCTGCTTACACCTCTATGTGGTCAGGCTGGCACGAATATGGGGGGTGTAATGCAGCTTATACAGAGATCTACCCTATACATGAAGGAACAAACCTATCCGCACTCCTAGAGCCATATCCTTCTGACAGGTTTATGGCGCACATTGTAGGTACAAAGCAGTATTACTCAATGATGGCTGCCGATGGGCACACGAACCTGCAATGTCCTAATATCACAATGCCAATGTTAAAAACTCTTCATAAATTTAAGAGGCAGCTGAACGTAGGAGCCTGTAGAAGATCTCATCAAAGTAATGTTTTCTTTTCCACTTAGACTGTTACTAGAATGTATAGAAGTCTATGGAGAGACAATGAGGGGCTGCGGCCACATTGAGAGTTCTATTCACTTCTTAGCAGCCCCCCCTCACCATAGACTTCTATAGGAAGGGTGCTAGTCTGAGAGATAAGAGGAGAACAGCTCAGTAAATGAAGGAAAGGCACAAAGGACTTAGGACAGAGTCTGGAAAGACCAGAGGCCAATCTCAGGTCTCGCTGCACGGCCGGAGGGTAAGCAGTGGTGCCCAGCAATGTCTCATGAAGCATTGAGGCTAAGAGAGTCACTGCCATCACTGGGCCCTGCTGTCTGACCTGTTACCTTAGAAAAGAAGGGGACTAGAGCCCCGAATATCATGGAGAATGAGGGTACTCCTTGTGGTGGAGAACAACCAACATGGCTGCAATCCTGTCCATGTGCAGAAACAGAGGACAAGGCTAGCAGCCATAACAAAATATACACACGTCCTTAGGGGGCACTAGTGAGCAGGTCCGGCCATAAAGAACGACCCGTAGAATGGTGACCAGAGCGTCCTCTAGTGGAGGGGACAGGCTTGTGCAATGCCTAAAACTGGTAAAAAGTCTTTGGTTTTTTTACTTCGGTATGAACTGGGAAGTAAGCCAGCACCGACCCGGCCCGGCACACAGCCGCCTCCTGCTCCGGGCTCTCCAAATCCATGGCGACTTCATTACCTAGTTACTGATAGGGTTGATAACATTTTAATAGCAAAAAATAACTTCTGGAAAGAAATGCGGGAATATAAAATCCGTAACAACAAAACCAAAGAGTCCAGATCCTGGGAGAGCGTCCTGGTGCGGGAGCCGCGAGGTGGACAGAGGCTCCTCCTTGGTCACAGCTCATTCCCAATCACATACTTGTGCTCCTGGAGTCGGCTCTTCCTTTGGATTTCCATGTCTTTCGCTCGGAGCCATCGCTCACGGGACAATGTCGTCTGACCAGCACTGAGTGACAGTAACCTGCACAGAAGGAGGAGACAGCATTACATGGGGACAGGAGAGTGTTGTATTCAGTGGGGGACACTGCATCATGGGTAAAGATCCGGCCACAAGGGGGCAACACTAGGACTATCCAAAGCTGTCCACTCTTACTGACATTATATATAGCAGGAGAGAGACCCCGACCAACAAAAGAGAACATGGAACCAAAAACATGTCCGGAACCAAAACAGCTCAGGCAGGGACAACAATACAAACACGGGCAGGATCTGTGTCCAACAGTGAACACAACAAGAAAAGGATTTATAAGGAGGGTGGGGGTTATACAGGCAGAGCCGGTAGCTTTGGATACTCCTGGTGTCAGACTCCTAGTGGCCGGGTCTATACCCCGGTGTTGTGTCCCTCAGTGATACAAGCGAGATGTTAGCACACTCATGAATATTACCAAAGACTCAAACTCTGCAATTACACAACCTCTGACTCTCCATCAGTGTTGGCCACGACGCTGGGAGAGGAGTCCTAGCAGTATATGGTATATGATACTGGCAGTCCCTGCCCCCCACAGATATATACTGTCCTATAATCACAGGAACTCTGAACATCATAGAGAACTGTATATAGTGTATACAGGCGTGCAGGACATGTGGCCACAAGGACAGAGCTTCCTGGGGGACACTTGGCTGTGTGCAGGGTAAGGCTGGCACTCACCGGGCGACCACCAGCAGGCTGTGCAGGTCATCGGCGCTGATACTCTGAGGGTCTCCTCTCCTCATGTCTACAAAGTCATCTTCAATGGCCTGAAGAAACAGCAAAACCCAAGAGATAACTTATAACCACCAGTAATACCTGGAAATATGTCCGACAGTAGGAAACCTTTATGTATATGGAAGATTCACAAGTCCTGCAGCTATCACAGCCCAGCTCCAGCCGGCCCCCTCCCCAATATATGGTGTAGACAGGGTAAGGTGAACGCAGCCGAGATAGCCGTACACATCAGGTCACCGTCAGCTCCAAGGAGGATGAACAGTCTCACCTTCATCATACACAAGTAAACCTGCAGATCAGGCTCTTAGGGCAGGGTCTTATTTTTGGACATGAATGACCTTCCATACTATAAGGTCACAGGTCGGCTCTGCGGTCCCAGTCACACCAAAAACTGCTGCCATTCCAGATTCTGCTCCCCATTGTTTTCAGTGAGAGGCAGAGATTGGAACGTGAGCGAATGCCCTGCTCAGTCTCGCCATGGACTCCTTGGATGATTCGGCCCAAGCATCTGAGGCTTCACATGGTCAACCAAAGAAAGCAAGAAAATGAAGAGGAACCCAAGGCAGACGTGCACCTCAAAATCCTCTGTCTGAACAGGGCCTTATTGTTTTCTTCTGCCCCACCACGTGATCACTAACGCTGATCCATAGCCGCAGCGAAGGACACGGGATGTCAAAAGAAGTCAGCTGAGTAGTAGGACAGGACCGCGCTGTGAGGACACGGGGGACAGGACCGGACCGCGCTGCGAGGACACCGGGGACAGGACCGGACCGCGCTGCGAGGACACCGGGGACAGGACCGGACTGCGCTGCGAGGACACCGGTGACAGGACCGGACTGCGCTGCGAGGACACCGGGGACTGGACCGGACCGCGCTGCGAGGACACCGGGGACAGGACCGGACCGCGCTGTCAGGACACCGGGGACAGGACCGGACCGCGCTGTCAGGACACCGGGGACAGGACCGGACCGCGCTGTCAGGACACCGGGGACAGGACCGGACCGCGCTGTCAGGACACCGGGGACAGGACCGGACTGGACCGCGCTGTAAGGACACTGGGGACAGGACCACGCAGAGAGGACACCGGGGACGGGGACAGTACCGGACCGCGCTGTGAGGACACCGGGGACAGGACCGGACTGGACCGCGCTGTAAGGACACTGGGGACAGGACTAGACCACACTGCGAGGACACCGGGGACAGGACCGGACCACACTGCGAGGACACCGGGGACAGGACCGGACCACGCTGCGAGGACACCGGGGACAGGACCGGACCACGCTGCGAGGACACCGGGGACAGGACCGGACCGCGCTGCGAGGACACCGGGGACAGGACCGGTTGATGTTTCAATTCCATTTCCATAAGCGTTTTAGGTGAATGTAAGAAACCCTGTAATACATTTATCAGAGGAAACTGCTGCGGATATCCTGAGTGTGGAGGAGCAAGGCCCGAATGTCCCGGAGCCCCCCCCAGCTATACTGGGAGTACAGCACATCTCGCCTTACTGTTACCCGAGGCGTCTTCTCCTCACTCTCCATAGACTTCTAGGTGCTGCAGCCGCTCTACACCTACACCGAGGAGCTGATCACAGGACAGAGAGTCTTTCTCCTCATTAGATGGATTACAAAATTTCTTAAATTCACCTGAACAATTCAGTGACAACAGCAAGTCTATTGTCCACAAGATAAAGCCGATCATGGCACCATTAACCCTTTGTTACCTTAGTGACCTCATCAGGAATGGTGTACTCCATAAGCTGCAGAAGGGTCAGGTATATACGGAACTTATTGAGCAGAGATGGGAGTGTGGCGGAGAGCAGGGCCTCGGAGTACTGCTCCAGGCTGGCCGGACACATCTGCGGCTTCAGGTGAACCTGACAGTCTGACTGAAAGACAAAATCCAAAGCAGACCAAGGCTAAGTACAGGAGAATAGACCTGGAACGCAGAGGAGCAGCGGCCGCCTCAATAGCATCTGCCCAATCATCTGTGTGTGTATATATACATAGAGAGGTAACAGACTCCGCTTTATCAGCGAGGATTCATCCCAACCCGGGCATTGCTGGTGTGCTAAAGCACTCGTATAATATGGCCGACACATGAGCAGTGAGGAGGCCGCAGGACACGGTCATACAGTGCAGCAGAAATACGCACCGGAAGCAGCGAGCGGCCCTCCGAGGTAACCAGGACATTAATATTACAGGGGAATTCCATCTGATGGTAACTGAAGTCGTAGTCTACCTTCTGCCAGGTGATCAGGTTACCCAGTGCTGTCAAATTGCGAACCCCTAATGGACAGACAAGACAGAATGATTCATATACAGTATATTATATACACACACACACGCCTCCTACTGACTTCCAACCACCCTGCTCTATTTACATTGTATAAGATGCACAATCAGGGATTTAAAGGGATTCTACCATTAAAACACTTACTGTGTAAGCGGCCATTTTTCTTGTGGCCACGGGCATGCGCAGTTGGCTCTGCCCAAGGCCTGCAAGTTTGACCGGCTGAAGAGGACGTTCCTGAAGATGGAGGCGACGCTGGAGAATTCTGTCGCAGCACTGGGAACGCCCCCAGTGCTGCGAGAGAACTCGTTTGCATACCGACAGAAAACAGGATTTCTACAGAACGGCGGCGCGGAGAAGACAACTAAAGGTAGGAGAAGAAGAGGCTCTTACAGCTATTCCTAGGGGTCAACAAGAAAAAAAAAAAAAATTATATATATATATATATATATATATATATATATATATATAATATACACACTGTATATGCGTTTTAATGGCAGAATCCCTTTATGGCCACAGTCGGAGGATATCCAGCGACCCTCTTCTGGTTTACCTACAGTATATAAAGTTCCTGTTAGCCTGCAGTATATACAGATCCTATCGTTGGTGCTATAGAAAATGTAATAATAATAATACATTTGGACTGGGGCAACTCAGCGGCTCAGAGGTTAGCCTGCCAAGGACCACGCCTGCAAGGAGTTTGTATGTTCTTCCCGTGTTTACGAGGATTTCCTCCCATATTACAAAGACTTACTGATAGGGAAAAATGTACATTGTGAACCCCAGATCATATATCCCCAGATCATATATCCCCAGATCGCACAGCCCCCAGATCATATATCCCCAGATCGCACAGCCCCCAGATCAAATATCCCCAGATCGCACAGCCCCCAGATCATATATCCCCAGATCGCACAGCCCCCAGATCATATATCCCCAGATCGCACAGCCCCCAGATATCGCACAGCCCCCAGATCATACATCCCTATATGGGGCTCACAATCTTAATAAAAAATAAAATATATTACATTTGGACAAGTGACATTTAAGTGTTCTGTAAAGTCTAACTATAGCACAACTGAACATTACACGACACAATAACCCTTCCCTCTCGGTCCTGCTCACGTCAGAATAAACCCCCCCCCCCACCACCATACACTGCCACCTGTCAGTCCTTTACCCCAGTGATCCCCCCCCCACCATATGCTGCCACCTGTCGGTCCTTTACCCCAGTGATCCCCCACCACCATACGCTGCCACCTGTCGGTCCTTTACCCCAGTGATCCCCCACCACCATACGCTGCCACCTGTCTGTCCTTTACCCCAGTGATCCCCCACCACCATACGCTGCCACCTGTCGGTCCTTTACCCCAGTGATCCTCCACCACCATACGCTGCCACCTGTCGGTCCTTTACCCCAGTGATTCCCCCCACCATACGCTGCCGCCTGTCGGTCCTTTACCCCAGTGATCCCCCACCACCATACGCTGCCACCTGTCGGTCCTTTACCCCAGTGATCCCCCACCACCATACGCTGCCGCCTGTCGGTCCTTTACCCCAGTGATCCCCCACCACCATACGCTGCCACCTGTCGGTCCTTTACCCCAGTGATCCTCCACCACCATACGCTGCCACCTGTCGGTCCTTTACCCCAGTGATTCCCCCCACCATACGCTGCCGCCTGTCGGTCCTTTACCCCAGTGATCCCCCACCACCATACGCTGCCACCTGTCGGTCCTTTACCCCAGTGATCCCCCACCACCATACGCTGCCACCTGTCGGTCCTTTACCCCAGTGATCCCCCACCACCATACGCTGCCACCTGTCGGTCCTTTACCCCAGTGATTCCCCCCACCATACGCTGCCGCCTGTCGGTCCTTTACCCCAGTGATCCTCCACCACCATACGCTGCCACCTGTCGGTCCTTTACCCCAGTGATCCCCCACCACCATACGCTGCCACCTGTCGGTCCTTTACCCCAGTGATCCCCCACCACCATACGCTGCCACCTGTCTGTCCTTTACCCCAGTGATCCCCCACCACCATACGCTGCCACCTGTCAGTCCTTTACCCCAGTGATCCCCCACCACCATACGCTGCCACCTGTCTGTCCTTTACCCCAGTGATCCCCCACCACCATACGCTGCCACCTGTCTGTCCTTTACCCCAGTGATCCCCCACCACCATACGCTGCCACCTGTCGGTCCTTTACCCCAGTGATCCTCCACCACCATACGCTGCCACCTGTCGGTCCTTTACCCCAGTGATCCTCCACCACCATACGCTGCCACCTGTCGGTCCTTTACCCCAGTGATTCCCCCCACCATACGCTGCCGCCTGTCGGTCCTTTACCCCAGTGATCCCCCCCCACCATACGCTGCCACCTGTCAGTCCTTTACCCCAGTGATCCCCCACCACCATACGCTGCCACCTGTCTGTCCTTTACCCCAGTGATCCCCCCCCCACACACACCCACCATACGCTGTCATCCGTCGGTCCTTTACCCCAGTGATCCCCCCCCACCATACGCTGCCACCTGTTGGTCCTTATTGGCCCCTCACGACCACCCTGCTGTCACTTGTGGGTCCCGCACTGACCTGCCGTGTCGAGTTGTCCTTGCTCCAGGACGGTCTCGTCCACCACCAGCAGGGTATGTTGTGGCAGCTGCAGGAGGCCGCTCACCAGGCGGTTTGCTGAATAATCTTTACGAGGAATAAAGCGCATATTGTTCATGTTTTCTATGGTCATTGGAAGGTAATAGGACTGCAGAGATAAATGAGAAGGCATCAGTATAGTGGATATAGCGAGGAGTCTTCTGACCGGCCAACCACCACTGCCCCTAGGAAGCTTACCACAGGGACAAGCTGCCGCACAATACCATACAGGTGCTGGATGAAGTGGCTGTTAGGAGGACACCCGCTGAGATTTAGGGTGAACTTTCCGAGTGGTAGGACGTCTCTGCGTGCATACCTGACAATAAGCACAAGGCAGGAAGGTTACAGGATTACTGACCACAAAAAGCCAAGCCAAGATGAGAATAAGCCACAAAACAAGGAGATATTCAGCAATACAGAACAATCCTAGTATACATCATCCCAGGGGGTCCGAGCTTAGGACCACCCACAGCCCATAATAAGGCCAGGTGGGAGATATCAAACCCATCCTCAGATACTCCAGGTGTGTCCGCTACCAGTCACTAGTCTTACCTTTTCTTCAGTAAGGTCATGTGACATCAGAGCCGATCTCCAGGGGTTAATGCCGCACCCCCTGATCGGACCTCATACACGTCTCCAGGCGGTTATATAGAAGGGGGATGTGCCCCATATGACAGACAGTAATACTCACACAGTGGAGATTAGGTGCAGGATCAGGTACTCGGCGGCCAGGCTGTCACCCAGCAGGACATGTGTCAGGAAGCCCAGCAGATCCGACCTCACAGATGACAGCTCAGACAAGAAGCTGGCTACACCTGGGAAAGGAGAAGGCCATGAGCGACACACTGCGGGAGGGGACAGGGGGCGGCCATCATTACTTACATTGCTTGCTGTCCACCGTTTCATTCACAGAGCTGGGGATCAGCGGGTTGGTGTGCGACAGTTTGTGGATGACGATGGCGTGAATCCTGGGCACCAGTGATGTGGGGGGGCTGTGTGCCCGCTGCTCCTCCAGGACGTCCGCACCATCTGACGGGTCCAACAGAGACGACATGGAGTCCCTACAAGAAAGCAGCCCCACATGACCAGCAGGGTAATATCTGAGGACTCCTGCACAGATGTCTGACCACAAGGATGCACAAAACAGGGAAACTCAGTAGTGCAGCCTCAGACAAGGACAGAGCATGCTCAGTAGTGCAGCCTCAGACAAGGACAGAGCATGCTCAGTAGTGCAGCCTCAGACAAGGTCAGGACGGGCTCAGTAGTGCAGCCTCAGACAAGGACAGGACGGGCTCAGTAGTGCAGCCTCAGACAAGGACAGGACGGGCTCAGTAGTGCAGCCTCAGACAAGGTCAGGACGGGCTCAGTAGTGCAGCCTCAGACAAGGACAGGACGGGCTCAGTAGTGCAGCCTCAGACAAGGACAGGACGGGCTCAGTAGTGCAGCCTCAGACAAGGACAGGACGGGCTCAGTAGTGCAGCCTCAGACAAGGACAGGACGGGCTCAGTAGTGCAGCCTCAGACAAGGACAGGACATGCTCAGTAGTGCAGCCTCAAACAAGGACAGGGCATGCTCAGTAGTGCAGCCTCAGACAAGGACAGGACGGGCTCAGTAGTGCAGCCTCGAACAAGGACAGGGCATGCTCAGTAGTGCAGCCTCAGACAAGGTCAGGACGGGCTCAGTAGTGCAGCCTCATACAAGGACAGGACGGGCTCAGTAGTGCAGCCTCAGACAAGGTCAGGACGGGCTAAGTAGTGCAGCCTCATACAAGGACAGGACGGGCTCAGTAGTGCAGCCTCACACAAGGACAGGACGGGCTCAGTAGTGCAGCCTCACACAAGGACAGGACGGGCTCAGTAGTGCAGCCTCAGACAAGGACAGGACGGGCTCAGTAGTGCAGCCTCACACAAGGACAGGACATGCTCAGTAGTGCAGCCTCATACAAGGACAGGACATGCTCAGTAGTGCAGCCTCAGACAAGGACAGGACGGGCTCAGTAGTGCAGCCTCACACAAGGACAGGACGGGCTCAGTAGTGCAGCCTCAGACAAGGTCAGGACGGGCTCAGTAGTGCAGCCTCAGACAAGGTCAGGACGGGCTCAGTAGTGCAGCCTCATACAAGGACAGGACGGGCTCAGTAGTGCAGCCTCAGACAAGGTCAGGACGGGCTAAGTAGTGCAGCCTCATACAAGGACAGGACGGGCTCAGTAGTGCAGCCTCACACAAGGACAGGACGGGCTCAGTAGTGCAGCCTCACACAAGGACAGGACGGGCTCAGTAGTGCAGCCTCAGACAAGGACAGGACGGGCTCAGTAGTGCAGCCTCACACAAGGACAGGACATGCTCAGTAGTGCAGCCTCATACAAGGACAGGACATGCTCAGTAGTGCAGCCTCAGACAAGGACAGGACGGGCTCAGTAGTGCAGCCTCACACAAGGACAGGACGGGCTCAGTAGTGCAGCCTCAGACAAGGTCAGGACGGGCTCAGTAGTGCAGCCTCAGACAAGGACAGGACGGGCTCAGTAGTGCAGCCTCAGACAAGGACAGGACGGGCTCAGTAGTGCAGCCTCAGACAAGGACAGGACGGGCTCAGTAGTGCAGCCTCATACAAGGACAGGACGGGCTCAGTAGTGCAGCCTCAGACAAGGACAGGACATGCTCAGTAGTGCAGCCTCAAACAAGGACAGGGCATGCTCAGTAGTGCAGCCTCAGACAAGGACAGGACGGGCTCAGTAGTGCAGCCTCGAACAAGGACAGGGCATGCTCAGTAGTGCAGCCTCAGACAAGGTCAGGACGGGCTCAGTAGTGCAGCCTCATACAAGGACAGGACGGGCTCAGTAGTGCAGCCTCAGACAAGGTCAGGACGGGCTAAGTAGTGCAGCCTCATACAAGGACAGGACGGGCTCAGTAGTGCAGCCTCATACAAGGACAGGACGGGCTCAGTAGTGCAGCCTCACACAAGGACAGGACGGGCTCAGTAGTGCAGCCTCAGACAAGGACAGGACGGGCTCAGTAGTGCAGCCTCAGACAAGGACAGGACGGGCTCAGTAGTGCAGCCTCACACAAGGACAGGACATGCTCAGTAGTGCAGCCTCATACAAGGACAGGACATGCTCAGTAGTGCAGCCTCAGACAAGGACAGGACGGGCTCAGTAGTGCAGCCTCACACAAGGACAGGACGGGCTCAGTAGTGCAGCCTCACACAAGGACAGGACGGGCTCAGTAGTGCAGCCTCAGACAAGGACAGGACGGGCTCAGTAGTGCAGCCTCACACAAGGACAGGACATGCTCAGTAGTGCAGCCTCATACAAGGACAGGGCATGCTCAGTAGTGCAGCCTCAGACAAGGTCAGGACGGGCTCAGTAGTGCAGCCTCATACAAGGACAGGACATGCTCAGTAGTGCAGCCTCAGACAAGGTCAGGACGGGCTAAGTAGTGCAGCCTCATACAAGGACAGGACGGGCTCAGTAGTGCAGCCTCATACAAGGACAGGACGGGCTCAGTAGTGCAGCCTCACACAAGGACAGGACGGGCTCAGTAGTGCAGCCTCACACAAGGACAGGACGGGCTCAGTAGTGCAGCCTCATACAAGGACAGGACATGCTCAGTAGTGCAGCCTCAGACAAGGACAGGACGGGCTCAGTAGTGCAGCCTCAGACAAGGACAGGACGGGCTCAGTAGTGCAGCCTCAGACTAAGCACAGGGGTCTCTGTTACTGGTGCCATTATCTTTATGTGCTTATCATAGGGGAGTGGGCCTGAGCAGAGCCGAGAACGTCTTGACCATTGCTGCCATAATGGAGGTGCGTACTTTATGGCTGCAGCAATCTATGGGACTGTGCACATTACATAGCTGCAGATAAAGCTGAGGACTCTTACCGATCATCATTCAGGGAGCTCAGCAGCGGCTCCACAGACAGAACCCCGTACACCTCCAGCACATCGTTCACTTTAAAGTTGTCCCAGTTGTCATAGACCTGACAGAGAAGATGCAATTACACAATCTATTAGCACCAGGGGAGACATGAGCAGGGGCATGTCTGGTTATCACACGAAACGCTTCAGAACAAAAGCTGGACCAGGATTACACAGAGCTAAAGAGAGGCCTGCGGAGCAATAGCCACCAATATGGCAGCCGAGATCTAGGAGATCTCAGGTAGTCACAACACTACAATATGGAGGGATGAAAGAAAAGTAAGAAAAATACTGCCCCCTAGTGTAATACTGCAGTACCTTCACTAAGCAGGCCGGCCCCTTTTCTCCAGGAACAGGAAAGTACAGGTCTAATGACTGCGAGCTACTCGAGGGCCTGGACTGCAGCGGCTGATCCTGCTGCTCCGTCTCTAGTCTCTTACACTTCTCCTGAGCATCACCTGCAAACACAAGAAGGAAGCAAACTGAGGAGGTTCTGCAGCAGCTGCATCACAACCAGAGAAAAGGGTGCTCTAAAACCAGTGGACTCACAGGGTACATACATCACTATCTGTACTATACCTCAGAGCTGCGCTCACTATTCTGCTGGTACAGTCACTGTGTACATACATTACATTACTTATCCTGTATTATACTCCAGAGCTGCGCTCACTATTCTGCTGGTACAGTCACTGTGTACATACATTACATTACTTATCCTGTATTATACTCCAGAGCTGCGCTCACTATTCTGCTGGTACAGTCACTGTATACATACATTACATTACTTATCCTGTATTATACTCCAGAGCTGCGCTCACTATTCTGCTGGCGCAGTCACTGTGTACATACATTACATTACTTATCCTGTATTATACTCCAGAGCTGCGCTCACTATTCTGCTGGTGCAGTCACTGTGTACATACATTACATTACTTATCCTGTATTATACTCCAGAGCAGCGCTCACTATTCTGCTGGTGCAGTCACTGTGTACATACATTACTTATCCTGTATTATACTCCAGAGCTGCGCTCACTATTCTGCTGGTGCAGTCACTGTGTACATACATTACATTACTTATCCTGTATTATACCCCAGAGCT
Source organism: Leptodactylus fuscus (assembly GCF_031893055.1). NCBI lineage: Eukaryota > Metazoa > Chordata > Amphibia > Anura > Leptodactylidae > Leptodactylus > Leptodactylus fuscus. Next base: position 256,725 of record NC_134274.1, on the reverse strand, counting down.
GCGCTCACTATTCTGCTGGTACAGTCACTGTGTACATACATTACACTACTTATCCTGTATTATACTCCAGAGCTGCGCTCACTATTCTGCTGGTGCAGTCACTGTGTACATACATTACATTACTTATCCTGTATTATACTCCAGAGCTGCGCTCACTATTCTGCTGGTGCAGTCACTGTGTACATACATTACATTACTTATCCTGTATTATACTCCAGAGCTGCGCTCACTATTCTGCTGGTACAGTCACTGTGTACATACATTACATTACTTATCCTGTATTATACTCCAGAGCTGCGCTCACTATTCTGCTGGTACAGTCACTGTGTACATACATTACTTATTCTGTATTATACTCCAGAGCTGCGCTCACTATTCTGCTGGTACAGTCACTGTGTACATACATTACATTACTTATCCTGTATTATACTCCAGAGCTGCGCTCACTATTCTGCTGGTACAGTCACTGTGTACATACATTACATTACTTATCCTGTAATATACTCCAGAGCTGCGCTCACTATTCTGCTGGTACAGTCACTGTGTACATACATTACATTATTTATCCTGTAATATACTCCAGAGCTGCGCTCACTATTCTGCTGGTACAGTCACTGTGTACATACATTACATTATTTATCCTGTAATATACTCCAGAGCTGCGCTCACTATTCTGCTGGTGCAGTCACTGTGTACATACATTACTTATCCTGTATTATACCCCAGAGCTGCGCTCACTATTCTGCTGGTGCAGTCACTGTGTACATACATTACATTACTTATCCTGTAATATACTCCAGAGCTGCGCTCACTATTCTGCTGGTGCAGTCACTGTGTACATACATTACATTATTTATCCTGTAATATACTCCAGAGCTGCGCTCACTATTCTGCTGGTACAGTCACTGTGTACATACATTACATTATTTATCCTGTAATATACTCCAGAGCTGCGCTCACTATTCTGCTGGTGCAGTCACTGTGTACATACATTACTTATCCTGTATTATACCCCAGAGCTGCGCTCACTATTCTGCTGGTGCAGTCACTGTGTACATACATTACATTACTTATCCTGTAATATACTCCAGAGCTGCGCTCACTATTCTGCTGGTGCAGTCACTGTGTACATACATTACATTATTTATCCTGTAATATACTCCAGAGCTGCGCTCACTATTCTGCTGGTACAGTCACTGTGTACATACATTACATTATTTATCCTGTAATATACTCCAGAGCTGCGCTCACTATTCTGCTGGTACAGTCACTGTGTACATACATTACATTACTTATCCTGTAATATACTCCAGAGCTGCGCTCACTATTCTGCTGGTGCAGTCACTGTGTACATACATTACATTACTTATCCTGTAATATACTCCAGAGCTGCGCTCACTATTCTGCTATAACTTAGGATCAGTAGGGGATAGTACAGAATAGTGACTGCAGCTCTGTAAATCCAGGACCTCTGTGCAATGTAATGTGGCTGATAAGAGGGATGGGCCGCTTGTACTCACCCCCCCCCAATCAGTGCGCCCCCCAGCTGCAGTATAAGAAGCCCCTGTTACCAGCATGTTGTGCGCCATGTTGCCTTGTCAGGTCATCGTCGTCCTCTTCCAGGCTCCTCTTCTGTCGGTTTGGGGTGTAAGATGTGGAGGCGCAGGCTCTGGCCTGGCGGGAGCTGCTATACATGTGAATTTATTAAGGAAGAACCCAGAAGTGTGTGACAGATCACTACCCTCATCATCTGCGGTGTCTGGAGGAGCCCAGGACTCCTGGTGTATGGCCAGAGGTCTCTGCGTTGTCCTGCAACGCCTTCAAAGTGAATGAAATCAGCCAAAATGACAAGGCAGAGAAGAGGTTAACAAGCTGCAGCACATTGCACCTAGAGATCCCAGCTGCAGCACATTGCACCTAGAGATCCCAGCTGCAGCACATTGCACCTAGAGATCCCAGCTGCAGCACATTGCACCTAGAGACCACAGCTGCAGCACATTGCACCTAGAGACCACAGCTGCAGCACATTGCACCTAGAGACCACAGCTGCAGCACATTGCACCTAGAGACCACAGCTGCAGCACATTGCACCTAGAGACCACAGCTGCAGCACATTGCACCTAGAGACCACAGCTGCAGCACATTGCACCTAGAGACCACAGCTGCAGCACATTGCACCTAGAGACCACAGCTGCAGCACATTGCACCTACAGACCACAGCTGCAGCACATTGCACCTAGAGACCACAGCTGCAGCACATTGCACCTACAGACCACAGCTGCAGCACATTGCACCTACAGACCACAGCTGCAGCACATTGCACCTACAGACCACAGCTGCAGCACATTGCACCTACAGACCACAGCTGCAGCACATTGCACCTAGAGATCACAGCATTTGTATGCCTGGACTTAGTAATAAGCCGCGCACTCTTACTCCTCCAGTACTACATAGGCCCCCCCCCCCCTATAGGGCGACCACACAATGGATATCTCCTTCACCCAGGCGGACTCTCCCGGCACAGGGACGCAGTAGAACGTCTGACGCTCCAGGGTCCGACCCGAACGGAAGTCAATTTCCTGATGAGGCTGCAAAACGACAACAATAAGAGTATTAGAACCCCCAGGAGAGGCACGAGAGCGAAGCCCCCCCCCCCGTATTCTGTACGGCCCCCCACCTCTATCCTATGTTTTAGTACGGTTCCAGGGATACCAAATTTATAAGGTTTTATTTACAGTTTAACCCCTTAACAAAAATCTAAAATGTTATAATTTTTCTAGAAGTCGCCGTATTGTGACACCCGTAACTTCTCTTATTTCCGTGTCCGGGGACGTGCAGGACCCCTTTATTTGCAGGGTCAGGTTTGATTTTTAGTTCTACTTTTGGGGAATATTCATTGCTCTCATCACTTTTTATTAAAATTTTATGATTGATGAAACAATGAAGGAGGGGGGGGGGGGGCGGCCTTGTGCGTCTGAGGGTTTCTCACGTTGCAGTGTTTATCGTATAACAGTCTCTATTATCCACACAAAGGATTATTACACAGCGCTCTATAGACTCCAATTGTGGGGGCAAAGAATAACTAATCCATAAGGAACAACACCCCCCCCCCCCGACAGCGACACACAGGGCTACAACCCCCACTATGCATATCAGGAAGCAATGCCAGCAGAGGCTTATACTGGGGGGGGGGGGGGGGACGTGCGCTACTCACCATACACTCCGCCACATCACGATACTTCCCCAGGTGAAGGGCCTAGAGATACAGGACAACAAAGGGTTACTGAGCAGTCACCTCACCTGGGGGGCAACACCCCGAATATATTCTGCTCCGGCAGTCACAGCAATTTAATCTATGGAGGTCCTGCCCATAGCCCCCCCCCCCCCTATCACTGAAATAGGCACCAGTTCCCAAAGCCCCCCCCCCGAATAATCCCTCACCCTGACACCAATACCCCGAGCCCCCCGAATAATCCCTCACCCTGACACCAATACCCAGAGCCCCCCCGAATAATCCCTCACCCTGACACCAATACCCAGAGCCCCCCAAATAATCCCTCACCCTGACACCAATACCCAGAGCCCCCCAAATAATCCCTCACCCTGACACCAATACACAGAGCCCCCCCGAATAACCCCTCGCCCTGACACCAATACCCAGAGCCCCCCAAATAATCCCTCACCCTGACACCAATACCCAGAGCCCCCCAAATAATCCCTCACCCTGACACCAATACACAGAGCCCCCCCGAATAACCCCTCGCCCTGACACCAATACCCAGAGCCCCCCCGAATAATCCCTCACCCTGACACCAATACCCAGAGCCCCCCAAATAATCCCTCACCCTGACACCAATACACAGAGCCCCCCCGAATAACCCCTCGCCCTGACACCAATACCCAGAGCCCCCCCGAATAATCCCTCACCCTGACACCAATACCCAGAGCCCCCCAAATAATCCCTCACCCTGACACCAATACCCAGAGCCCCCCAAATAATCCCTCACCCTGACACCAATACCCAGAGCCCCCCAAATAATCCCTCACCCTGACACCAATACACAGAGCCCCCCCCGAATAATCCCTCACCCTGACACCAATACCCAGAGCCCCCCCGAATAATCCCTCACCCTGACACCAATACACAGAGCCCCCCAAATAATCCCTCACCCTGACACCAATACACAGAGCCCCCCAAATAATCCCTCACCCTGACACCAATACACAGAGCCCCCCCGAATAACCCCTCGCCCTGACACCAATACCCAGAGCCCCCCCGAATAATCCCTCACCCTGACACCAATACCCAGAGCCCCCCAAATAATCCCTCACCCTGACACCAATACCCAGAGCCCCCCAAATAATCCCTCACCCTGACACCAATACCCAGAGCCCCCCAAATAATCCCTCACCCTGACACCAATACACAGAGCCCCCCCCGAATAATCCCTCACCCTGACACCAATACCCAGAGCCCCCCCGAATAATCCCTCACCCTGACACCAATACACAGAGCCCCCCAAATAATCCCTCACCCTGACACCAATACACAGAGCCCCCCAAATAATCCCTCACCCTGACACCAATACACAGAGCCCCCCCGAATAACCCCTCGCCCTGGCACCAATACCCAGAGCCCCCCCCCCCCCGAATAATCCCTCACCCTGACACCAGTGCCCTCATCCACAGTCTCGTAGACGCCCATGTAAAATTCCGGATCAAACATGTCCTGGACCATACAGCGGAAGTGGACCAGCCCCCCCGGCCGCAGGTAGTGCAGGGGAACGTCATTCAGGCTGGGGACCTGCAAGAAGAGACAAGGGGGAGGGGCAGACAGGAAGATCAAGTACCAGCAACTCCACCACTGCTCTCTGTTATCAGCCATGTCAGGAGAGGAATACAATCTATTACTAGCAGTCAGCGCAGACAGTAATAATGGGGTTTATACTAAGCCTCCAGCCTGCAAAGTATCCTGGGGCTACCCCCCCTCCTCTCCCCATAATGCCGCTGCACCCCCCTACATCTCCCCATAGTGCCGCTGCACCCCCCCTCCTCTCCCCATAATGCCGCTGCTCCCCCCTACATCTCCCCATAGTGCCGCTGCACCCCCCCCTCCTCTCCCCATGATGCCGCTGCACCCCCCCCTCCTCTCCCCATAATGCCGCTGCTCCCCACTACATCTCCCCATAGTGCCGCTGCACCCCCCTACATCTCCCCATGATGCCGCCGCACCCCGCTCACTCCCTGACCTCAGACTCACATCCTCTATTATCAGATCCTCCCCCTCCTATAAGACTTCTCCTGAGCTGCACCACTTCTCTGGAATGTTCAGGCCCCATCTGCACATACAGGACCCGACTGGTGACGGCTCCCACTGCTTTATGTGTAATGACAGTACGCAACACTGCCTCCGACGTCACCCCCTGCCACCTCATAGATTGTAAGCTCTTGGGAGTACGGCCTGTATACGCCACCAGCTGTATGGGCTTTATATTGATGAACCGCAACGTTTTGTTGGGAGGAAGGAGAAGGAGTGTGTGTATAATCATTGTATTAGATGCCTTGAAAAAGGAACATGGCGTTCCGGAACGCGCTGGCGATTTTTTAGGGGTAAATATCTTATTTTGGCTTAGTCACTCTTTGTACCCCTTCATGTGTTATTAGACGTTACATTGTATTCCTACACCTCCGGAGGGGCGGGCGCATTCCCCAGTTGTGCTGAAGGCCTTGTTTGTCCTAAATGTGCTGGAGATAAATAACAAGGAAAGAAACGCGCGAGCTCTAAACTCTTCTGATGGTTATCCCTCTGTAATGTCTCTGGTCTGTATTGCAGTTTGTACAGCGCTGCGGAGTAGGTCGGCGCTATAGAATAACACGTGTTACCAGTACAGGACGAGACGCTCACCCAGCTGCTCCGATTGTCTTGTAAGTTCTCATGGAAATAGTCAGTGACCTTCTTCTCCCAGCCTGGAAGTGTCTCACTCTGAGCTGCAAAGACAGGAATACAGAGAACAACCAAGAGCTGCCGGGTTATTACAGCCGGGGGTGCAGGTTACAGCACAGTAGTTACCACAGCCGGGGGTTACAGTACAGTAGATACCACAGCCGGGGGTTACAGTACAGTAGTTACCACAGCCGGGGGTTACAGTACAGGAGTTACCACAGCCGGGGGTTACAGTACAGTAGTTACCACAGCCGGGGGTTACAGTACAGTAGTTACCACAGCCGGGGGTTACAGTACAGGAGTTACCACAGCCGGGGGTTACAGTACAGGAGTTACCACAGCCGGGGGTTACAGCACAGGAGTTACCACAGCCGGGGGTTACAGTACAGGAGTTACCACAGCCGGGGGTTACAGTACAGGAGTTACCACAGCCGGGGGGTTACAGCACAGGAGTTACCACAGCCGGAGGTTACAGTACAGTAGATACCACAGCCGGGGGTTACAGTACAGGAGTTACCACAGCCGGGGGTTACAGTACAGGAGTTACCACAGCCGGAGGTTACAGTACAGGAGTTACCACAGCCGGGGGTTACAGTACAGGAGTTACCACAGCCGGAGGTTACAGTACAGGAGTTACCACAGCCGGGGGTTACAGTACAGGAGTTACCACAGCCGGGGGTTACAGTACAGTAGTTACCACAGCCGGGGGTTACAGTACAGGAGTTACCACAGCCGGGGGTTACAGTACAGGAGTTACCACAGCCGGGGGTTACAGTACAGGAGTTACCACAGCCGGGGGTTACAGTACAGTAGTTACCACAGCCGGGGGTTACAGTACAGGAGTTACCACAGCCGGGGGTTACAGCACAGGAGTTACCACAGCCGGGGGTTACAGTACAGGAGTTACCACAGCCGGAGGTTACAGTACAGTAGTTACCACAGCCGGGGGTTACAGTACAGGAGTTACCACAGCCGGGGGTTACAGTACAGTAGTTACCACAGCCGGGGGTTACAGTACAGGAGTTACCACAGCCGGGGGTTACAGTACAGGAGTTACCACAGCCGGGGGTTACAGTACAGTAGTTACCACAGCCGGGGGTTACAGTACAGGAGTTACCACAGCCGGAGGTTACAGTACAGGAGTTACCACAGCCGGGGGTTACAGTACAGTAGTTACCACAGCCGGGGGTTACAGTACAGGAGTTACCACAGCCGGAGGTTACAGTACAGGAGTTACCACAGCCGGGGGTTACAGTACAGGAGTTACCACAGCCGGGGGTTACAGTACAGGAGTTACCACAGCCGGAGGTTACAGCACAGTAGTTACCACAGCCGGAGGTTACAGTACAGGAGTTACCACAGCCGGGGGTAGAAGGCTACACACTCACCGAACACGGCCTCTATGACGCTGAGGGGGGCGCTGATCCAGTCACAGGCCGCGGGCGGACTACTAATCCCAGCACAGCGATGCATGTTACTTTCACACTAGGAAACTCCGCAAGTTATGGCGGGAAAATTACGTCATCATAAAAGGGCGTGGTCTTCTATGGTTGGCGGAAATTCTGCCCGGCCACCATTTTCCGTACGGCAGCCTGTTATCACGTGATAACCACATGTCACGTGTAATGTCATCCAGTGCCTGATTGGGTCCTGGGCTTTGGGGGCGGGGTGAAGCGCTATTCGCTAGGAAGGCGCCTATCGGGAACGTCGCTATGATCCGCTTCAGCATTCTATTGGTTGCTGATTTCAAGGAAGGCGGAGCTTAGGAGTAAGTCGCTCTGTGATTGGTCAGCTCGCTGTCAGTCTTTTGGATTCCGGCTCGGGGACGTGGAGCTTGTCAGCAGCTATGGCCGAAAAGAAGTCTAGTGGGACGAATAGGAACCTGCTGTTCTCCCCCTCAGAGCTCAACTTCTCCGTCCCCTTCATTCCTGTCAGCCGGCCCGGGCCCTTCTCCTCAGGTGAGTCAGTGACCCTGTGTAAGGCTGGTGTGTACAGAGCCTGACAGGATTGTGCGGCTTATGGGAGTACTGACTGGATGAGGGGAGTGATGGAGGTGGGTAGGAGGGCAGGGGGGTATTCGGCTGTAGTGAGGCGGGCAGGGGGGTATACGGCTGTAGTGAGGCGGGCAGGGGGGTATACGGCTGTAGTGAGGGGGGCAGGGGGGTATACGGCTGTAGTGAGGCGGGCAGGGGGGTATACGGCTGTAGTGAGGGGGGCAGGGGGGTATTCGGCTGTAGTGAGGCGGGCAGGGGGGTATTCGGCTGTAGTGAGGGGGGCAGGGGGGTATACGGCTGTAGTGAGGGGGGCAGGGGGGAATTCGGCTGTAGTGAGGCGGGCAGGGGGGTATTCGGCTGTAGTGAGGGGGGCAGGGGGGTATACGGCTGTAGTGAGGGGGGCAGGGGGGTATTCGGCTGTAGTGAGGGGGGCAGGGTGGTATTCGGCTGTAGTGAGGGGGGCAGGGTGGTATTCGGCTGTAGTGAGGGGGGCAGGGGGGTATACGGCTGTAGTGAGGGGGGCAGGGGGGTATACGGCTGTAGTGAGGGGGCAGGGGGGTATACGGCTGTAGTGAGGGGGGCAGGGGGTATTCGGCTGTAGTGAGGGGGGCAGGGGGTATTCGGCTGTAGTGAGGGGGGCAGGGGGTATTCGGCTGTAGTGAGGGGGGCAGGGGGGTATACGGCTGTAGTGAGGCGGGCAGGGGGGTATACGGCTGTAGTGAGGGGGGCAGGGGGGTATACGGCTGTAGTGAGGGGGGCAGGGGGGTATTCGGCTGTAGTGAGGGGGGCAGGGGGGTATACGGTTGTAGTGAGGGGGGCAGGGGGGTATTCGGCTGTAGTGAGGGGGACAGGGGGGTATTCGGCTGTAGTGAGGGGGGCAGGGGGGGTATTCGGCTGTAGTGAGGGGGCAGGGGGGTATTCGGCTGTAGTGAGGGGGCAGGGGGGTATTCGGCTGTAGTGAGGGGGCAGGGGGGTATACGGCTGTAGTGAGGGGGGCAGGGGTTTATTCGGCTGTAGTGAGGGGGGCAGGGGGGTATTCGGCTGTAGTGAGGGGGGCAGGGGGGTATTCGGATGTAGTGAGGGGGGCAGGGGGGTATTCGGCTGTAGTGAGGGGGCAGGGGGGTATACGGCTGTAGTGAGGCAGGCAGGGTGGTATTCGGATGTAGTGAGGCGGGCAGGGGGATATTCTGCCCGGGTGAGGGGGCAGGGGGGTATTCGGCTGTAGTGAGGGGGGCAGGGGGTATTCGGCTGTAGTGAGGGGGGCAGGGGTTTATTCGGCTGTAGTGAGGGGGGCAGGGGGGTATTCGGCTGTAGTGAGGGGGGCAGGGGGGTATTCGGATGTAGTGAGGGGGGCAGGGGGGTATTCGGCTGTAGTGAGGGGGCAGGGTGGTATTCGGATGTAGTGAGGGGGCAGGGGGGTATTCGGCTGTAGTGAGGGGGGCAGGGGGTATTCGGCTGCTGACCTATCTGTCCTCTTCTTTCCGCAGATGACGCGGTGGAGGTCGGAGAAGAGGACAGCTTTTTGGGGCAGACTGCCAGTACTATTAACCCTCCGCAGACCTTCAGCTACTTTTCCCAGGCCTCCAGCCTCAGTACCAGTAGTGACCCATTTGCCAATATCGGGCAGCCCCCCGCCCCCGCAGTGTCTCAGGTGCCGGTGGGTTCTGCCGCGTTGTCTAAGCCCCTGGTGACCGCAGTTCAGAATGGACAGAACCTTCAGACTCCTCCCAGGACCTCGTCTCCATTTCATAGCAATCTTCCTCCAGTCTCCAGTGACACTTCTGGGGGGCTCCCTCCAAATGTGCAGGTGTGTCCACCCCCGAGCGTGTACTCCGCTCCGCCTCCGGTCTCCTCTCAGGCCGCTCATAACCCTTACCGACATAATATACAGAGCAGCCGGACGAATCCCTACCTGCCTCCCCCACAGCTACAGCAGGACGTCAGCCAGGCCTTCCAGATGGCCCCGGGACCCCCGGCACTGTACCAGAGTCCTCCGGCCTCCGTGCCCCCTGTAAGTTACTCCTCCAATGTCGTACCCTAACCTTAGTACACTATGGATGTGTGTACAGAGGACCCCTTTAATGGATTGTTCTAGTGGTGATCTGGCTGGGTTCATGGTACCCTGAGGAAGCGCCATTGTTGCCCTGCTGATCCAGTGTTGCCCTCTTTCTACACCCCCACAGCTGACGTTAGGTTGTGGTCTATAGAAGAGGAATAATGTGACGGCCATATTCCTTTTGCGCTGTTGCTGATCCATCTCCCCTGGTCCAGTCCTCTATATACAGAAGGTCCCATCTCCCCTGGTCCAGTCCTCTATATACAGAAGGTCCCATCTCCCCTGGTCCAGTCCTCTATATACAGAAGGTCCCATCTCCCCTGGTCCAGTCCTCTATATACAGAAGGTCCCATCTCCCCTGGTCCAGTCCTCTATATACAGAAGGTCCCATCTCCCCTGGTCCAGTCCTCTATATACAGAAGGTCCCATCTCCCCTGGTCCAGTCCTCTATATACAGAAGGTCCCATCTCCTCTGGTCCAGTCCTCTATATACAGAAGGTCCCATCTCCCCTGGTCCAGTCCTCTATATACAGAAGGTCCCATCTCCCCTGGTCCAGTCCTCTATATACAGAAGGTCCCATCTCCCCTGGTCCAGTCCTGTATATACAGAAGGTCCCATCTCCCCTGGTCCAGTCCTCTATATACAGAAGGTCCCACCTCCCCTGGTCCAGTCCTGTATATACAGAAGGTCCCATCTCCCCTGGTCCAGTCCTCTATATACAGAAGGTCCCATCTCCCCTGGTCCAGTCCTGTATATACAGAAGGTCCCATCTCCCCTGGTCCAGTCCTCTATATACAGAAGGTCCCACCTCCCCTGGTCCAGTCCTCTATATACAGAAGGTCCCATCTCCCCTGGTCCAGTCCTCTATATACAGAAGGTCCCATCTCCCCTGGTCCAGTCCTCTATATACAGAAGGTCCCATCTCCCCTGGTCCAGTCCTCTATATACAGAAGGTCCCACCTCCTCTGGTCCAGTCCTGTATATACAGAAGGTCCCATCTCCCCTGGTCCAGTCCTCTATATACAGAAGGTCCCACCTCCTCTGGTCCAGTCCTCTATATACAGAAGGTCCCATCTCCCCTGGTCCAGTCCTCTATATACAGAAGGTCCCATCTCCCCTGGTCCAGTCCTGTATATACAGAAGGTCCCATCTCCCCTGGTCCAGTCCTCTATATACAGAAGGTCCCATCTCCCCTGGTCCAGTCCTCTATATACAGAAGGTCCCACCTCCCCTGGTCCAGTCCTCTGTATACAGAAGGTCCCACCTCCTCTGGTCCAGTCCTCTATATACAGAAGGTCCCATCTCCCCTGGTCCAGTCCTCTATATACAGAAGGTCCCATCTCCTCTGGTCCAGTCCTCTATATACAGAAGGTCCCACCTCCTCTGGTCCAGTCCTGTATATACAGAAGGTCCCATCTCCCCTGGTCCAGTCCTCTATATACAGAAGGTCCCATCTCCCCTGGTCCAGTCCTCTATATACAGAAGGTCCCATCTCCCCTGGTCCAGTCCTCTATATACAGAAGGTCCCATCTCCCCTGGTCCAGTCCTGTATATACAGAAGGTCCCATCTCCCCTGGTCCAGTCCTCTATATACAGAAGGTCCCATCTCCCCTGGTCCAGTCCTGTATATACAGAAGGTCCCATCTCCTCTGGTCCAGTCCTCTATATACAGAAGGTCCCACCTCCTCTGGTCCAGTCCTGTATATACAGAAGGTCCCATCTCCCCTGGTCCAGTCCTCTATATACAGAAGGTCCCACCTCCTCTGGTCCAGTCCTCTATATACAGAAGGTCCCATCTCCCCTGGTCCAGTCCTCTATATACAGAAGGTCCCATCTCCCCTGGTCCAGTCCTCTATATACAGAAGGTCCCATCTCCCCTGGTCCAGTCCTGTATATACAGAAGGTCCCATCTCCCCTGGTCCAGTCCTCTATATACAGAAGGTCCCATCTCCCCTGGTCCAGTCCTGTATATACAGAAGGTCCCATCTCCCCTGGTCCAGTCCTCTATATACAGAAGGTCCCATCTCCCCTGGTCCAGTCCTCTATATACAGAAGGTCCCATCTCCCCTGGTCCAGTCCTCTATATACAGAAGGTCCCACCTCCCCTGGTCCAGTCCTGTATATACAGAAGGTCCCATCTCCCCTGGTCCAGTCCTGTATATACAGAAGGTCCCATCTCCCCTGGTCCAGTCCTCTATATACAGAAGGTCCCATCTCCCCTGGTCCAGTCCTGTATATACAGAAGGTCCCATCTCCCCTGGTCCAGTCCTCTATATACAGAAGGTCCCATCTCCTCTGGTCCAGTCCTCTATATGTATATATGTATTTGCCCTCACTGTGGCTTTTGTCTTGCAGCCTCCTACAGCCTCGACGTTTCTGCCCGCGGTTCAGCCCCATTCTACCCCCCGAGCTGCGGTTTCCCCACTGCCAGCTGCAGCGCCATTTATACCCAACTTGTATGAGCCCGTCCAGCCGCACTGGTTTTTCTGCAAGTTGGTGGAAGGTCGGGAGGTCTGGCTGCCGTTCAGCCATTATGACTCTGCCAACCTGGAAGAAGTGTATAACTCTGGTAAGTGGGGGCTGTGCTCTGCCCGGCCTGCGAGGGGCACTACAGGGGCCGGGGGTAGAGGTCCGGGGTCTTTTGTGTAACGCCTAGGTTTTGTCTTTTCCAGTTCAGCCAGACCCCGAGAGTGTGGTGGTGAGTATAGCGGGCGGGCGCTATGATGTCTGTCTGTATGACCGGGAGATGAAGGCCGTGTACTGGGAGGAGGAGGATTCGGAGGTCAGGCGCTGCTCTTGGTTCTACAAAGGAGACACGGACAGCAGGTTTGTCCCTTACAGCGAGGACTTCAGCGAGAAACTGGAGGTAAGTCTCCGTCTGCATGCTAAAATAGTAGACATGAACTGTTCTCACAAACATGTAAGGCTGCGCCTCCCTCCTCTCCCTAAATCACATGAAGCATGCACACAGCAACACGTGCAAGACCGACCCTCATCATACTAAATCACATGAAGCATGCACACAGCAACACATGCAAGGCCGACCCTCATCATTGTAAATCACATGAAGCATGCACACAGCAACACGTGCAAGGCCGACCCTCATCATTGTAAATCACATGAAGCATGCACACAGCAACACGTGCAAGACCGACCCTCATCATTGTAAATCACATGAAGCGTGCACACAGCAACACGTGCAAGGCCGACCCTCATCATACTAAATCACATGAAGCGTGCACACAGCAACACGTGCAAGGCCGACCCTCATCATACTAAATCACATGAAGCATGCACACAGCAACACGTGCAAGACCGACCCTCATCATACTAAATCACATGAAGCATGCACACAGCAACACATGCAAGGCCGACCCTCATCATTGTAAATCACATGAAGCATGCACACAGCAACACGTGCAAGACCGACCCTCATCATACTAAATCACATGAAGCATGCACACAGCAACACATGCAAGGCCGACCCTCATCATTGTAAATCACATGAAGCATGCACACAGCAACACGTGCAAGGCCGACCCTCATCATTGTAAATCACATGAAGCATGCACACAGCAACACGTGCAAGGCCGACCCTCATCATTGTAAATCACATGAAGCATGCACACAGCAACACGTGCAAGACCGACCCTCATCATTGTAAATCACATGAAGCATGCACACAGCAACACGTGCAAGGCCGACCCTCATCATTGTAAATCACATGAAGCATGCACACAGCAACACGTGCAAGGCCGACCCTCATCATTGTAAATCACATGAAGCATGCACACAGCAACACGTGCAAGACCGACCCTCATCATACTAAATCACATGAAGCGTGCACACAGCAACACATGCAAGGCCGACCCTCATCATTGTAAATCACATGAAGCATGCACACAGCAACACGTGCAAGGCCGACCCTCATCATTGTAAATCACATGAAGCGTGCACACAGCAACACGTGCAAGGCCGACCCTCATCATACTAAATCACATGAAGCATGCACACAGGAACACGTGCAAGGCCGACCCTCATCATTGTAAATCACATGAAGCATGCACACAGCAACACATGCAAGGCCGACCCTCATCATTGTAAATCACATGAAGCATGCACACAGCAACACGTGCAAGACCGACCCTCATCATACTAAATCACATGAAGCGTGCACACAGCAACACATGCAAGGCCGACCCTCATCATTGTAAATCACATGAAGCATGCACACAGCAACACGTGCAAGGCCGACCCTCATCATTGTAAATCACATGAAGCGTGCACACAGCAACACGTGCAAGGCCGACCCTCATCATACTAAATCACATGAAGCATGCACACAGCAACACGTGCAAGGCCGACCCTCATCATACTAAATCACATGAAGCATGCACACAGGAACACGTGCAAGGCCGACCCTCATCATTGTAAATCACATGAAGCATGCACACAGCAACACGTGCAAGGCCGACCCTCATCATTGTAAATCACATGAAGCGTGCACACAGCAACACGTGCAGGGCCGACCCTCATCATTGTAAATCACATGAAGCATGCACACAGCCACACGTGCAAGGTCGACTCTCATCATTGTAAATCACATGAAGCGTGCACACAGCAACACGTGCAAGGCCGACCCTCATCATACTAAATCACATGAAGCATGCACACAGCCACACGTGCAAGGTCGACTCTCATCATTGTAAATCACATGAAGCATGCACACAGTAACACGTGCAAGGCCGACCCTCATCATACTAAATCACATGAAGCGTGCACACAGCAACACGTGCAGGGCCGACCATCATACTAAATCACATGAAGCGTGCACACAGCAACACGTGCAGGGCCGACCATCATACTAAATCACATGAAGCGTGCACACAGCAACACGTGCAGGGCCGACCATCATACTAAATCACATAAAGTGTGCACACAGCAACACGTGCAGGGCCGACCATCATACTAAATCACATGAAGCGTACACACAGCAACACGTGCAGGGCCGACCATCATACTAAATCACATGAAGCGTGCACACAGCAACACGTGCAGGGCCGACCATCATACTAAATCACATGAAGCGTGCACACAGCAACACGTGCAGGGCCGACCATCATACTAAATCACATGAAGCGTGCACACAGCAACACGTGCAGGGCCGACCATCATACTAAATCACATGAAGCATGCACACAGCAGTATTTTAATCCTGGCTATTGACACCTATCTGAGAGTATTGGTGTAATTTAGGGGGGCGCTCTCTGCTTCTTCCTGGGGGGGGGGGGGTGCAGTAGTTCCTGCTCTTTTTGGGGTGACCACCAGTAACCGGATAGATCTGCCTTTACACCAGGAAGTTGTGGAATAAAACCAATCCCAGCAGATATTAGTTGTTGGAGGAGAAGCTGCCAGAGATCTCCTTTGGTGACTGTAGTGATGAGTCTGTGATGGTGTCACGGTGTGTGTGTGTGTGTGTGTGTGTGTGTGTGTGTGTGTGTGGGGCTATATGGAGGGGGGGGGCCTATATGGGGGGGCTCTGCTCTCAGTACCCCGCTCTCTTAGTGCTTGTCATATAATGGTTATGGCTTCTTCTCTAGGCAGAATACCGGAAGGCAGTGACCAGTAACCAGTGGCATCGAAGGCTGGAGTTCCCTGGAGGAGAGACCATTGTGATGCACAACCCCAAGGTACATGTAACGCTTCCTGCCCGGGTCCCACGTCCATCATCATCATCATCATCATCGAAGTCCCTGCACTAATCTAAGCCCCCTCCCCTCGCCATTATAGGGGTTCTCCCACCGCAGTGTCTGCTCCTCACTCCCTGTATTCCCCCCCCCCCCCCCAGTGCGTCGCCCCGATGGAGGTTTCAGTATTCGCCCCCTCTCACTTCTAAGCCCCTCAGTGTTTGTACATGGAGCAAGTCCAGGCGTTTATCAAGAAGGGGCCGTTATTCTCCTTGTGACTTCAGACGCCGCTGAGGAGGATTGGTTGGTGTCGGCTTCTCATATTGGTTAGGCCTCGTTCACATCTGCGTTTGAAATCCGTATTTAACCCTTCGTTCACATCAGCGTTTGGATTCCATCCGGGGGAGTCCGTGTGAGGACCCCCCTTATCCACATACCAAGTGCTGTGCAGTGAAAGCACACGGACCCCCATAGACTATAATATCCCCCATAGACTATAATGGGGTCCATGTGCTGTCACTGGCACACCACCTGCAGTTAAGTTCGGTGTTCCATTTGAGGGGGGTCCTCGTGTGGACTTCCCTGGATGGAATCCAAACGCAGATGTGAATGAGGCCTTAGTAGTTGCCATTGAGGTGGTTACAAATGTGTGGCATGCAGACGGTGCCCGGTACATTGTGGGGCACTATGGTGTGATAATGGGCAGGCCCTGGGTCAGTGTGTACATGGAATAACATTGGTCGCATCCTGGGGAACCAAATCCTCCAGTTGTGTTGGTATGAGACGTATTACGGGGCCAGTTTGGTGTTGGGGACTTGTTAATAGAGACAATTCTGTGTAAATGTGCACACGCGTGTCAGTCGCGGTATATAACTGCTAGTGGGACCGCAGGGGTCAGATACAGAATGTGCTGTCACATACAATCTGATGGGCCAGATAGAAGTGACTGGTCTGATCCGATATGTTCTAAATGCGATGTAATTTCCAAGGTGTCCACTTGATGGCAGTCTAAGACTGCAGTTATATATTAAAGAATGACAGTAAGTGGTATCAGGGTACAGACAAGCTGCAGCGGGGGAAGGGTCTAGGCACAGGGGCCACTTACTAGTGGGTGAGTAGCACGACTGTATTGGGCTGTATGGGGTCTCCTCTCGCAGGCCCACGGAAAACAAAGACACAATCCAGGGGTCAGAAATGGTCGTCCCGCAGTAGTTGTGGGGGTGCAGGTCTGTGCAGGTGTCAGCTGAGCCTTGTTGGGGTGCAGTGGTCCCCGGCAGTAAGCAGGTACAAGCAGCTCAGGGCTCGACATTGGCGTCCCTGCACATGGATGGAGGCGCTGGGAGCAATGAATGCAGCTGCAGGGCTAGCACGTCCCTGATTCTGGAACCATTGGGCCCTCTCAGGGGAGTTCTGGCTTTTCTTCTGGGGTCCAGGAGTAGGGCTGGGCATTTATTGAGTTATTTAGGTCATACCCCTCTTACATGTTGGACAAATCTTGTGAGGGGGCAGCCTCCGTTACACCCCTGTCCTGTAGGGGGCAGCCTCCGTTACACCCCTGTCCTGTAGGGAGCAGCCTCCGTTACACCCCTGTCCTGTAGGGGGTAGCCTCCGTTACACCCCTGTCCTGTAGGGGGCAGCCTCCGTTACACCTCTGTCCTGTAGGGGGCAGCCTCCGTTACACCCCTGTCCTGTAGGGGGAAGCCTCCGTTACACCCCTGTCCTGTAGGGGGCAGCCTCCGTTACACCCCTGTCCTGTAGGGGGCAGCCTCCGTTACACCCCTGTCCTGTAGGGGGCAGCCTCCGTTACACCCCTGTCCTGTAGGGGGCAGCCTCCGTTACACCCCTGTCCTGTAGGGGGCAGCCTCCGTTACACCCCTGTCCTGTAGGGGGCAGCCTCCGTTACACCTCTGTCCTGTAGGGGGCAGCCTCCGTTACACCTCTGTCCTGTAGGGGGCAGCCTCCGTTACACCCCTGTCCTGTAGGGGGCAGCCTCCGTTACACCCCTGTCCTGTAGGGGGCAGCCTCCGTTACACCCCTGTCCTGTAGGGGGCAGCCTCCGTTACACCCCTGTCCTGTAGGGGGCAGCCTCCGTTACACCCCTGTCCTGTAGGGGGCAGCCTCCGTTACACCCCTGTCCTGTAGGGGGCAGCCTCCGTTACACCCCTGTCCTGTAGGGGGCAGCCTCCGTTACACCTCTGTCCTGTAGGGGGCAGCCTCCGTTACACCCCTGTCCTGTAGGGGGCAGCCTCCGTTACACCTCTGTCCTGTAGGGGGCAGCCTCCGTTACACCCCTGTCCTGTAGGGGGCAGCCTCCGTTACACCCCTGTCCTGTAGGGGGCAGCCTCCGTTACACCCCTGTCCTGTAGGGGGCAGCCTCCGTTACACCCCTGTCCTGTAGGGGGCAGCCTCCGTTACACCCCTGTCCTGTAGGGGGCAGCCTCCGTTACACCCCTGTCCTGTAGGGGGCAGCCTCCGTTACACCCCTGTCCTGTAGGGGGCAGCCTCCGTTACACCCCTGTCCTGTAGGGGGCAGCCTCCGTTACACCCCTGTCCTGTAGGGGGCAGCCTCCGTTACACCCCTGTCCTGTAGGGGGCAGCCTCCGTTACACCCCTGTCCTGTAGGGGGCAGCCTCCGTTACACCCCTGTCCTGTAGGGGGCAGCCTCCGTTACACCCCTGTCCTGTAGGGGGCAGCCTCCGTTACACCCCTGTCCTGTAGGGGGCAGCCTTCCTTACACCCCTGTCCTGTAGGGGGCAGCCTCCGTTACACCCCTGTCCTGTAGGGGGCAGCCTCCGTTACACCCCTGTCCTGTAGGGGGCAGCCTCCGTTACACCCCTGTCCTGTAGGGGGCAGCCTCCGTTACACCCCTGTCCTGTAGGGGGCAGCCTCCGTTACACCCCTGTCCTGTAGGGGGCAGCCTCCGTTACACCCCTGTCCTGTAGGGGGCAGCCTCCGTTACACCCCTGTCCTGTAGGGGGCAGCCTCCGTTACACCCCTGTCCTGTAGGGGGCAGCCTCCGTTACACCCCTGTCCTGTAGGGGGCAGCCTCCGTTACACCTCTGTCCTGTAGGGGGCAGCCTCCGTTACACCCCTGTCCTGTAGGGGGCAGCCTCCGTTACACCTCTGTCCTGTAGGGGGCAGCCTCCGTTACACCCCTGTCCTGTAGGGGGCAGCCTCCGTTACACCCCTGTCCTGTAGGGGGCAGCCTCCGTTACACCTCTGTCCTGTAGGGGGCAGCCTCCGTTACACCCCTGTCCTGTAGGGGGCAGCCTCCGTTACACCCCTGTCCTGTCTTCCTTGCAGGTGATCGTCCAGTTCCAGCACAGCGCTATTCCAGATGAATGGGGCACCCCACAAGATGGCCAGGCCAGGCCGCGAGTGGTCAAGAGGGGCATAGACGACCATGATGACATTCCAGATGGTAATATAGGCCTGGGGGCTCTCAGGGGTCCTCTCAGGGGTCCTGTGGGGTATCGGGAGTGGCCTCCATAGCATTGCCCCTTGTACCGGAGCGTGTCACAATAATGGCTGTCCTTGTCACTGGCAGAGGCGCAGCTAAGGGGGACGGGCTCAAGGCTGGAGTTACATCATACAGCGCGCCATGACCTGTCAGCTGACCCGTGGGGGGGGGACACTGGTCTCTAAGTGGAGCTGGAGAACCCCTTTATTAAAGCCCAAACGCTTTGATTCCATGAGTTGCCCCCTTATATTATGAGACTGATATAAATGCGGTTGCCCTCGTACACTGTTCCCCTCTGTTACCGGCCCACAATAGATTTCTGATACAGATGAACTATCCCCGGGATACAGTCGGTATCTGAGCTGTGGGGTCCGGCACCCGGGGGGGCGGGCGGGGGGTGCGTACAGACTGTCCCTGTGCATGGCTTATCAGTATGTAAGAAGGGCCTTCACTTTAAGAGTTAATTCAGCCATTTTGCTTGCAGGGGAGATGGCGCAGGCCGACCATCTGGTGTTCATGGTTCATGGCATTGGCCCCGTGTGTGACCTGCGCTTCAGAAGTATCGTGGAATGTGGTGAGTGCCGCTCGTCCTGCCGACATGGCGGATGTGTGCCGGAACGTATCCGTGCCGCGCTAATCTCTGCCCACATCAATAAGAACTTTATATCATACAAACCTATCCCGCAGCCGTCACAAGTCAGAGGACACGTGGACAGACATTGTCACATCAAACTATAGGAGTGAGGGCACAAGAGCTTACACTCCATGGACCTGTAATGTGATAGGATCACCTGTGCGCAGGAGCAGGCCACGCCGCACAGATTGTAATCCTTCTCATCTTTCTTCTGCTCAGTGGACGACTTTAGGGCCGTGTCTCTGAAGTTGCTGCAGTCTCACTTTAAGAAGTCTCTGGACGAGGGAAAAGTGCGGCGAGTGGAATTCCTGCCAGTCCATTGGCACAGCGCCCTCCATGGAGATGCCACCGGGGTGGACAGGTCTGTATGCAGATTATACTTATAATTCTTCTTGCGACAGGTTACACCTTGACCTCTGTAGGGATTGATGTGCTGCCACCCCCTCCCTCTGGTAGTCCTACTTATACAGATTCTAATCCATTCAGGGTGGTGGGATCGACCCCTTGCTCTGGAGGTGGCTCCTTATTTAGGGTGCTGGGATCTAGTTCTTGCTCGGGGTGCTGGGATCTAGCTCTTGCTCCTTGCTCGGCATGCTGGGATCTAGCTCTTGCTCCTCGCTTGGGGTGCTGGGATCTAGCTCTTGCCCGGGGTGCTAGGATCTAGCTCTTGCTCCTTGCTCGGGGTGCTGGGATCTAGCTCTTGCTCCTTGCTCGGCATGCTGGGATCTAGCTCTTGCTACTCGCTTGGGGTGCTGGGATCTAGCTCTTGCCCGGGGTGCTAGGATCTAGCTCTTGCTCCTTGCTCGGGGTGCTGGGATCTAGCTCTTGCTCCTTGCTCGGGGTGCTGGGATCTAGCTCTTGCTCCTTGCTCGGCATGCTGGGATCTAGCTCTTGCTACTCGCTTGGGGTGCTGGGATCTAGCTCTTGCCCAGGGTGCTAGGATCTAGCTCTAGCTCTTGCTCGGGGTGCTGGGATCTAGTTCTTGCTCGGCGTGCTGGGATCTAGCTCTTGCTCCTTGCTCGGGGTGCTGGGATCTAGCTCTTGCTCCTTGCTCGGGGTGCTGGGATCTAGTTCTTGCTCGGCGTGCTGGGATCTAGCTCTTGCTCTTGCTCGGGGTGCTGGGATCTAGTTCTTGCTCGGGGTGCTGGGATCTAGCTCTTGCTCCTTGCTCGGGGTGCTGGGATCTAGTTCTTGCTCGGCGTGCTGGGATCTAGCTCTTGCTCGGGGTGCTGGGATCTAGTTCTTGCCCGGGGTGCTGGGATCTAGCTCTTGCTCGGGGTGCTGGGATCTAGCTCTTGCTCGGGGTGCTGGGATCTAGCTCTTTCTCGGGGTGCTGGGATCTAGCTCTTGCTCGGGGTGCTGGGATCTAGCTCTTGCTCGGGGTGCTGGGATCTAGCTCTTGCTCGGGGTGCTGGGATCTAGCTCTTGCTCGGGGTGCTGGGATCTAGCTCTTGCTCGGGGTGCTGGGATCTAGCTCTTGCTCGGGGTGCTGGGATCTAGCTCTTGCTCGGGGTGCTGGGATCTAGCTCTTGCTCGGGGTGCTGGGATCTAGCTCTTGCCCGGGGTGCTGGGATCTAGCTCTTGCCCGGGGTGCTGGGATCTAGCTCTTGCCCGGGGTGCTGGGATCTAGCTCTTGCCCGGGGTGCTGGGATCTAGCTCTTGCCCGGGGTGCTGGGATCTAGCTCTTGCTCGGGGTGCTGGGATCTAGCTCTTTCTCGGGGTGCTGGGATCTAGCTCTTTCTCGGGGTGCTGGGATCTAGCTCTTGCTCGGGGTGCTGGGATCTAGCTCTTGCTCGGGGTGCTGGGATCTAGCTCTTGCTCCTTGCTCGGGGTGCTGGGATCTAGCTCTTGCTCGGGGTGCTGGGATCTAGCTCTTGCTCGGGGTGCTGGGATCTAGCTCTTGCTCGGGGTGCTGGGATCTAGCTCTTGCTCCTTGCTCGGGGTGCTGGGATCTAGCTCTTGCTCGGCGTGCTGGGATCTAGCTCTTGCTCTGGGGGGCTGGGATCTAGCTCTTGCTCGGGGTGCTGGGATCTAGCTCTTGCTCCTTGCTCGGCATGCTGGGATCTAGCTCTTGCTACTCGCTTGGGGTGCTGGGATCTAGCTCTTGCCCGGGGTGCTAGGATCTAGCTCTTGCTCCTTGCTCGGGGTGCTGGGATCTAGCTCTTGCTCCTTGCTCGGGGTGCTGGGATCTAGCTCTTGCTCCTTGCTCGGCATGCTGGGATCTAGCTCTTGCTACTCGCTTGGGGTGCTGGGATCTAGCTCTTGCCCGGGGTGCTAGGATCTAGCTCTAGCTCTTGCTCGGGGTGCTGGGATCTAGTTCTTGCTCGGCGTGCTGGGATCTAGCTCTTGCTCCTTGCTCGGGGTGCTGGGATCTAGCTCTTGCTCCTTGCTCGGGGTGCTGGGATCTAGTTCTTGCTCGGCGTGCTGGGATCTAGCTCTTGCTCTTGCTCGGGGTGCTGGGATCTAGTTCTTGCTCGGGGTGCTGGGATCTAGCTCTTGCTCCTTGCTCGGGGTGCTGGGATCTAGTTCTTGCTCGGCGTGCTGGGATCTAGCTCTTGCTCGGGGTGCTGGGATCTAGTTCTTGCCCGGGGTGCTGGGATCTAGCTCTTGCTCGGGGTGCTGGGATCTAGCTCTTGCTCGGGGTGCTGGGATCTAGCTCTTTCTCGGGGTGCTGGGATCTAGCTCTTGCTCGGGGTGCTGGGATCTAGCTCTTGCTCGGGGTGCTGGGATCTAGCTCTTGCTCGGGGTGCTGGGATCTAGCTCTTGCTCGGGGTGCTGGGATCTAGCTCTTGCTCGGGGTGCTGGGATCTAGCTCTTGCTCGGGGTGCTGGGATCTAGCTCTTGCTCCTTGCTCGGGGTGCTGGGATCTAGCTCTTGCTCGGCGTGCTGGGATCTAGCTCTTGCTCTGGGGGGCTGGGATCTAGCTCTTGCTCGGGGTGCTGGGATCTAGCTCTTGCTCGGGGTGCTGGGATCTAGCTCTTGCTCGGGGTGCTGGGATCTAGCTCTTGCTCGGGGTGCTGGGATCTAGCTCTTGCTCGGGGTGCTGGGATCTAGCTCTTGCTCTGGAGTGTCCTGACGTCTCTCTTGATGACTAGATCATGGCCGTGACGCTGTTTCGCTCCTCCAGAGTTCTTGCTTCTTCCTGACTTATCTTCTCTTGCAGACACATCAAGCAGATCACTCTGCCCAGTATCGGACGTCTCAGACACTTCACCAACGAGACGCTGCTGGACATTTTGTTCTACAACAGTCCTACCTACTGCCAGACCATCGTGGACAAGGTCACTCTAGAGGTCAACCGGCTCTATGAGCTGTTTATGAGCCGAAACCCCGACTTCAAGGGCGGAGTATCAATGGCCGGCCACAGTCTAGGTACGCCGTCCTCACTGCAGGGACTTGGCCACTTATAAGTCATTGTACCCAATAAGAGTCTAGATTTGGGCTCCTCCGGAGGGCACGGCCTGGCCACCCATTACATTCTCCAGATCTGACATCTAGTCTGCGGCCTTCTCCTGACCACCAGTACATCACATTTCTCCCTCTTTTTGTAGGGTCTTTGATTATGTTTGACATATTGTCCAACCAGACAGATCTAACGGCCCCACCGCCGGCATCGGCTACCGCCAACCACGCCATCGCTCCGGTGAAAAGTGAATCCACAGTGGAGAAGCAGGTCAGTCTGTGATCCCCCTCCATACTATGGTACAGTCCGGGAGGAGGCTCAGTGTTACCCCCTCCTGTACAGCGGCCTCCGGCCTGACCACCCACAGGTCACACTAACCCGCTCCATGTCTCTCTCCAGAGTAACTCTCCAGAACCAAGAGACGCTAGTGAGGATCCACACCATGACTGCCCCAGCTTGAGGGAGGCGCTGGAGTCGCTCAGCCTGGCCGAGTACACTGCTTTACTGGAGGAGGAGAAGATGGACATGGAGTCTCTGGTAACTGTCCGCGGGGTACCAAATGATTGGCCTCAGGTCTAGACACGGACAGGAGTCAGGCCCCTACTACCCCCCAAGGATAGATATCCCTCAGAGAAAGCCAAGGAGAGACACCCCCCCCACTTGTTCCCCCCTCAAGGAGAGACATCCCCTCCCCCCACAAATAACATCCACTAAGGCTTTATTCACACCGTGCCCAGCTACTCAGTTTAACTCTTTCCTTTAGTTTCCTCTGTGTTCCGGATTCAGGCTTGGTTGTGGCCAAATACACAGTCTGCAAAGAAGGCCCTAAGTGCACGGCCTGTCCTCCTCCGCCTTCCTATAGAGAGTCTGCTACCACCAGATTGGCCTCATAACCCCTCAGGCTCCTGTAGGGGGCGCTGCACACATTGTTGTTTTGTATCCCCTTCTAGTGTGTATGCAGGAGGGGTGTGTGCTGACCCCGGGGTGTCGCCCTGTTTGGGGCACCAGTTTTCTCCTCCAGTAACACTTTGATGAGAGGCTGACACCTACACAGTGGTCGTCTCTATAGCACTGCCATTGCGGTCCTGTACATGCACCAGTCTCTAGATCTCGCTCCTCGGTGTACGAGCGCCCCCTGCTGCCCTGTCACCTCTATGGCACTGCCATTGCGGTCCTGTACATGCACCAGTCTCTAGATCTCGCTCCTCGGTGTACGAGCGCCCCCTGCTGCCCTGTCGTCTCTATAGCACTGCCATTGCGGTCCTGTACATGCACCAGTCTCTAGATCTCGCTCCTCGGTGTACGAGCGCCCCCTGCTGCCCTGTCACCTCTATGGCACTGCCATTGCGGTCCTGTACATGCACCAGTCTCTAGATCTTGCTCCTCGGTGTACGAGCGCCCCCTGCTGCCCTGTCGTCTCTATAGCACTGCCATTGCGGTCCTGTACATGCACCAGTCTCTAGATCTCGCTCCTCGGTGTACGAGCGCCCCCTGCTGCCCTGTCCCCTCTATGGCACTGCCATTGCGGTCCTGTACATGCACCAGTCTCTAGATCTCGCTCCTCGGTGTACGAGCGCCCCCTGCTGCCCTGTCGTCTCTATAGCACTGCCATTGCGGTCCTGTACATGCACCAGTCTCTAGATCTCGCTCCTTGGTGTACGAGCGCCCCCTGCTGCCCTGTCGTCTCTATGGCACTGCCATTGCGGTCCTGTACATGCACCAGTCTCTAGATCTCGCTCCTCGGTGTACGAGCGCCCCCTGCTGCCCTGTCCCCTCTATGGCACTGTCATTGCGGTCCTGTACATGCACCAGTCTCTAGATCTCGCTCCTCTGTGTATGAGCGCCCCCTGCTGCCCTGTCACCTCTATAGCACTGCCATTGCGGTCCTGTACATGCACCAGTCTCTAGATCTCGCTCCTCGGTGTACGAGCGCCCCCTGCTGCCCTGTCGTCTCTATGGCACTGTCATTGCAGTCCTGTACATGCACCAGTCTCTAGATCTCACTCCTCGGTGTACGAGCGCCCCCTGCTGCCCTGTCGTCTCTATAGCACTGCCATTGCAGTCCTGTACATGCACCAGTCTCTAGATCTCGCTCCTCGGTGTACGAGCGCCCCCTGCTGCCCTGTCACCTCTATGGCACTGCCATTGCGGTCCTGTACATGCACCAGTCTCTAGATCTCGCTCCTCGGTGTACGAGCGCCCCCTGCTGGCCTGTCACCTCTATGGCACTGCCATTGCGGTCCTGTACATGCACCAGTCTCTAGATCTCGCTCCTCGGTGTACGAGCGCCCCCTGCTGCCCTGTCGTCTCTATAGCACTGCCATTGCGGTCCTGTACATGCACCAGTCTCTAGATCTCGCTCCTTGGTGTACGAGCGCCCCCTGCTGCCCTGTCGTCTCTATAGCACTGCCATTGCGGTCCTGTACATGCACCAGTCTCTAGATCTCGCTCCTTGGTGTACGAGCGCCCCCTGCTGCCCTGTCGTCTCTATAGCACTGCCATTGCAGTCCTGTACATGCACCAGTCTCTAGATCTGGCTCCTCGGGGTATGAGCGCCCCCTGCTGCCCTGTCCCCTCTATGGCACTGTCATTGCGGTCCTGTACATGCACCAGTCTCTAGATCTCGCTCCTCTGTGTATGAGCGCCCCCTGCTGCCCTGTCCCCTCTATGGCACTGTCATTGCAGTCCTGTACATGCACCAGTCTCTAGATCTCGCTCCTCGGTGTACGAGCGCCCCCTGCTGCCCTGTCACCTCTATAGCACTGCCATTGCGGTCCTGTACATGCACCAGTCTCTAGATCTCGCTCCTCGGTGTACGAGCGCCCCCTGCTGCCCTGTCCCCTCTATGGCACTGCCATTGCGGTCCTGTACATGCACCAGTCTCTAGATCTGGCTCCTCGGTGTACGAGCGCCCCCTGCTGCCCTGTCACCTCTATAGCACTGCCATTGCGGTCCTGTACATGCACCAGTCTCTAGATCTCGCTCCTCGGTGTACGAGCGCCCCCTGCTGCCCTGTCCCCTCTATGGCACTGCCATTGCGGTCCTGTACATGCACCAGTCTCTAGATCTCGCTCCTCGGTGTACGAGCGCCCCCTGCTGCCCTGTCACCTCTATGGCACTGCCATTGCGGTCCTGTACATGCACCAGTCTCTAGATCTCGCTCCTCGGGGTATGAGCGCCCCCTGCTGCCCTGTCACCTCTATAGCACTGCCATTGCGGTCCTGTACATGCACCAGTCTCTAGATCTCGCTCCTCGGTGTACGAGCGTCCCCTGCTGCCCTGTCGTCTCTATGGCACTGCCATTGCGGTCCTGTACATGCACCAGTCTCTAGATCTCGCTCCTCGGGGTATGAGCGCCCCCTGCTGCCCTGTCACCTCTATAGCACTGCCATTGCGGTCCTGTACATGCACCAGTCTCTAGATCTCGCTCCTCGGTGTACGAGCGCCCCCTGCTGCCCTGTCACCTCTATAGCACTGCCATTGCGGTCCTGTACATGCACCAGTCTCTAGATCTCGCTCCTCGGTGTACGAGCGCCCCCTGCTGCCCTGTCCCCTCTATGGCACTGCCATTGCGGTCCTGTACATGCACCAGTCTCTAGATCTCGCTCCTCGGTGTACGAGCGCCCCCTGCTGCCCTGTCCCCTCTATGGCACTGCCATTGCGGTCCTGTACATGCACCAGTCTCTAGATCTCGCTCCTCGGGGTATGAGCGCCCCCTGCTGCCCTGTCACCTCTATAGCACTGCCATTGCGGTCCTGTACATGCACCAGTCTCTAGATCTCGCTCCTCGGTGTACGAGCGCCCCCTGCTGCCCTGTCACCTCTATGGCACTGCCATTGCGGTCCTGTACATGCACCAGTCTCTAGATCTCGCTCCTCGGTGTACGAGCGCCCCCTGCTGCCCTGTCACCTCTATGGCACTGCCATTGCGGTCCTGTACATGCACCAGTCTCTAGATCTCGCTCCTCGGTGTACGAGCGTCCCCTGCTGCCCTGTCGTCTCTATGGCACTGTCATTGCAGTCCTGTACATGCACCAGTCTCTAGATCTCACTCCTCGGTGTACGAGCGCCCCCTGCTGCCCTGTCACCTCTATGGCACTGCCATTGCGGTCCTGTACATGCACCAGTCTCTAGATCTCGCTCCTCGGTGTACGAGCGCCCCCTGCTGCCCTGTCACCTCTATGGCACTGCCATTGCGGTCCTGTACATGCACCAGTCTCTAGATCTCACTCCTCGGTGTACGAGCGCCCCCTGCTGCCCTGTCACCTCTATGGCACTGCCATTGCGGTCCTGTACATGCACCAGTCTCTAGATCTCGCTCCTCGGTGTACGAGCGCCCCCTGCTGCCCTGTCACCTCTATGGCACTGCCATTGCGGTCCTGTACATGCACCAGTCTCTAGATCTCGCTCCTCGGTGTACGAGCGCCCCCTGCTGGCCTGTCACCTCTATGGCACTGCCATTGCGGTCCTGTACATGCACCAGTCTCTAGATCTCGCTCCTCGGTGTACGAGCGCCCCCTGCTGCCCTGTCGTCTCTATAGCACTGCCATTGCGGTCCTGTACATGCACCAGTCTCTAGATCTCGCTCCTCGGTGTACGAGCGCCCCCTGCTGCCCTGTCACCTCTATGGCACTGCCATTGCGGTCCTGTACATGCACCAGTCTCTAGATCTCGCTCCTCGGTGTACGAGCGCCCCCTGCTGCCCTGTCGTCACTATAGCACTGCCATTGCGGTCCTGTACATGCACCAGTCTCTAGATCTCACTCCTCGGTGTACGAGCGCCCCCTGCTGCCCTGTCGTCTCTATGGCACTGTCATTGCAGTCCTGTACATGCACCAGTCTCTAGATCTGGCTCCTCGGGGTATGAGCGCCCCCTGCTGCCCTGTCCCCTCTATGGCACTGTCATTGCAGTCCTGTACATGCACCAGTCTCTAGATCTCGCTCCTCGGTGTACGAGCGCCCCCTGCTGCCCTGTCGTCTCTATGGCACTGCCATTGCGGTCCTGTACATGCACCAGTCTCTAGATCTGGCTCCTCGGGGTATGAGCGCCCCCTGCTGGCCTGTCACCTCTATGGCACTGCCATTGCGGTCCTGTACATGCACCAGTCTCTAGATCTGGCTCCTCGGTGTACGAGCGCCCCCTGCTGCCCTGTCACCTCTATAGCACTGCCATTGCGGTCCTGTACATGCACCAGTCTCTAGATCTCACTCCTCGGTGTACGAGCGCCCCCTGCTGCCCTGTCGTCTCTATAGCACTGCCATTGCGGTCCTGTACATGCACCAGTCTCTAGATCTCGCTCCTCGGTGTACGAGCGCCCCCTGCTGCCCTGTCGTCTCTATGGCACTGTCATTGCAGTCCTGTACATGCACCAGTCTCTAGATCTGGCTCCTCGGGGTATGAGCGCCCCCTGCTGCCCTGTCCCCTCTATGGCACTGTCATTGCAGTCCTGTACATGCACCAGTCTCTAGATCTCGCTCCTCGGTGTACGAGCGCCCCCTGCTGGCCTGTCACCTCTATGGCACTGCCATTGCGGTCCTGTACATGCACCAGTCTCTAGATCTCGCTCCTCGGTGTACGAGCGCCCCCTGCTGCCCTGTCCCCTCTATGGCACTGTCATTGCAGTCCTGTACATGCACCAGTCTCTAGATCTCGCTCCTCGGTGTACGAGCGCCCCCTGCTGCCCTGTCGTCTCTATGGCACTGTCATTGCAGTCCTGTACATGCACCAGTCTCTAGATCTGGCTCCTCGGGGTATGAGCGCCCCCTGCTGCCCTGTCCCCTCTATGGCACTGTCATTGCAGTCCTGTACATGCACCAGTCTCTAGATCTCGCTCCTCGGTGTACGAGCGCCCCCTGCTGCCCTGTCACCTCTATAGCACTGCCATTGCGGTCCTGTACATGCACCAGTCTCTAGATCTCACTCCTCGGTGTACGAGCGCCCCCTGCTGCCCTGTCGTCTCTATAGCACTGCCATTGCGGTCCTGTACATGCACCAGTCTCTAGATCTCGCTCCTCGGTGTACGAGCGCCCCCTGCTGCCCTGTCGTCTCTATGGCACTGTCATTGCAGTCCTGTACATGCACCAGTCTCTAGATCTGGCTCCTCGGGGTATGAGCGCCCCCTGCTGCCCTGTCCCCTCTATGGCACTGTCATTGCAGTCCTGTACATGCACCAGTCTCTAGATCTCGCTCCTCGGTGTACGAGCGCCCCCTGCTGGCCTGTCACCTCTATGGCACTGCCATTGCGGTCCTGTACATGCACCAGTCTCTAGATCTCGCTCCTCGGTGTACGAGCGCCCCCTGCTGCCCTGTCCCCTCTATGGCACTGTCATTGCAGTCCTGTACATGCACCAGTCTCTAGATCTCGCTCCTCGGTGTATGAGCGCCCCCTGCTGCCCTGTCGTCTCTATGGCACTGCCATTGCAGTCCTGTACATGCACCAGTCTCTAGATCTGGCTCCTCGGGGTATGAGCGCCCCCTGCTGTCCCTGATGTGTTTGCCTCTCTCCCTTAGCTGATGTGCACAATCGGTGACCTGAAGGACATGGGGATTCCTCTGGGGCCCAGGAAGAAGATTGCTAAGTTTGTAGAGGAGCTGTGTGCGCAGCAGGTGAGCGCTGTGTGTACTGTCCTGCCGGTGGCTTTCGTGTCTTCTCCTGTCATGGGACACGAATGTATTTTTATTCAATTCTTTTAATCCTGGTGAAGGAAGAAAAAAAAATTGCCAACAAAAGAAATCCTGAGACAAAGCAAGAAGAAGCTGTGCCCGCTCATGCCGGTGACAGCTCCGAGCCCCCCAGGAGGAAGCTGCCAGTCGGCACGTCCGTCTCCTCCATCCACGTGGATTACGAGCATTTCGAGACCGGAACTGGACAGGTAATAACAGGACGTGGGGTGAATCTGCCGGGGCCTAAACCTTGTCCTTGTGCTGAGGGGTCGTCCCTTAGTCCGCATGGCTACTGGCATCTAGTGTCACCATCTTTGTGGGAGGTGCGCTCTCTGCATGATTGCTGTCAGTGGTCACCGTGCTGGCGCCTATAGCTGTGTATTATCTATAGGTGTTACAGATGTGGCCACGTGACTACAGTGTTATGAAGCCAGCACCGTGATGCCATCAGTGACCCCATGTGACATCTTGTATTTTCTTGCATTATTCGGAGACTCTCTGAGGTTCTCTCTGTAGTTCCAGTGCGGGGGTCTGAAGGGTCGGCGATCATGGCAGGTCCTTGTAGAGGAGTCCGATCTGTGTATGAACCTACAACACCCCCCCGATCACCTGACTCTATAGGAGATTGGATCCCAATAGCCCATCTTATGTGACTACCTGGCAGTGTGCCCTAACTCTGATAGCAATGGCCCAGTAAGACAATGGCGGCTTCTCACCTCTCTGTCCTCTCCATGTGTGCCCAGGTTTCTGTGCGTTATAACTCTCTGGATTTTGAGCCTGTGAACTTCTTCGCCCTCGGCTCGCCCATTGGCATGTTCCTTACAGTCAGAGGTGTGAACAGGATTGACGAGAACTACAGACTGCCGACCTGTAAGAACTTCTTCAACATTTACCACCCGGTAGGTGGCGACATGGTGGAGCCTTGTCACCTGCCCATGTCTCAGGGCAGTAGCTTCACTGGCAGGACCTGTAGGGTGCAGGATGGGTTCAGGAACTGATCTTGGTGTTTCCTTAGCTGGATCCTGTCGCCTATCGATTGGAGCCGATGATTTTGCCTGATCTGGACTTGAAGCCGGTGTTGGTCCCGCACCACAAGGGCCGGAAACGGTTGCACCTTGGTATGTCCTTGTAAGTCGTCTTAGTAATGTACTTTGGGCTTGAGAAGGATCTGAGATGACCCGCAATGTACAATGATTTCTGCTTGGCAGAGTTGAAGGAAAGTCTCAGCCGCATGGGGTCTGACCTCAAGCACGGATTCATGAGCTCCCTCCGCCTGGCATGGCAGACCCTGAATGAATTCGCCCGAGCGCACACGTCTTCATCTCAACTTCAAGCGGAGCTGGAGAAAGTAGCCGATCAAATCATAGAAGAGGAAGATAAGCGGGAAGGAGAAGGTGCAGAATACCAAACCCTGACCACCCCGTGTAATCCCGAGACTGATCCCCCACACTTGTCTGTATAATCCCGAGACTGATCCCCACACTTGTCTGTGTAATCCCGAGACTGATCCCCACACTTGTCTGTGTAATCCCGAGACTGATCCCCACACTTGTCTGTGTAATCCCGAGACTGATCCCCACACTTGTCTGTGTAATCCCCAGACTGATCCCCACACTTGTCTGTGTAATCCCGAGACTGATCCCCACGCTTGTCTGTGTAATCCCCAGACTGATCCCCACGCTTGTCTGTGTAATCCCGAGACTGATCCCCACGCTTGTCTGTGTAATCCCGAGACTGATCCCCACGCTTGTCTGTGTAATCCCGAGACTGATCCCCACACTTGTCTGTGTAATCCCGAGACTGATCCCCACACTTGTCTGTGTAATCCCGAGACTGATCCCCCACACTTGTCTGTGTAATCCCGAGACTGATCCCCCACACTTGTCTGTGTAATCCCGAGACTGATCCCCCACACTTGTCTGTGTAATCCCGAGACTGATCCCCACACTTGTCTGTAATCCAGAGACTGATCCCCACACTTGTCTGTAATCCAGAGACTGATCCCCACGCTTGTCTGTGTAATCCAGAGACTGATCCCCACACTTGTCTGTGTAATCCAGAGACTGATCCCCACATTTGTCTGTGTAATCCGGAGACTGATCCCCACACTTGTCTGTGTAATCCCGAGACTGATCCCCACACTTGTCTGTGTAATCCAGAGACTGATCCCCACACTTGTCTGTGTAATCCAGAGACTGATCCCCACACTTGTCTGTGTAATCCAGAGACTGATCCGCTCCTTGTCTGTGTAATCCCGAGACTGATCCCCACACTTGTCTGTGTAATCCGGAGACTGATCCCCACATTTGTCTGTGTAATCTGGAGACTGATCCCCACACTTGTCTGTATAATCCCGAGACTGATCCGCTCCTTGTCTGTGTAATCCCGAGACTGATCCGCTCCTTGTCTCTTGAATTGCAGCGGAGAAGCTGGAGAGCGCAGAGTCTTGGCGAGAAGAGGAGCTGCTGGTGAAGATCGGCCGGCTGAACGGGGGCCGCAGAATTGATTACGTCCTTCAGGAGAAACCCATTGAGAGCTTTAATGAATATCTGTTTGCGCTCCAGAGCCACCTCTGCTATTGGTGAGTGTCCGGCTGAGGCGCTGTAGAACAGACTGGTGCGGCTCCGGGGATGACTATGGAGCAGACTCGTAGAGAGGAGGTCCGGGCATGTGGCCCTAATTCAGATGTCTAAGTCCTTAAGTGGCTCAGACAAAACGTGGCAAACAGCTGCAGCAGGTCCAATCCCCTCAAAAACCAAAATATAAGAAAAAAGAATTGGGCACAAGGCTTCTTTACTGTAAGAGCGGGTGACTGTGTGGGCTAGCTGCCTCAGGAGCTGTAAGTCGCAGTAGTAGCCCCCGCGGCAATGTGCAGGCTCCACCATCACATGTGTATCAGGGCCTCATACACGGAGCCATATACAGAACACGTAACATACAAGTGCACACCATGTCAGCCAGGTATGAGGACTCCTTGTGTTCTGTCTTATCCTCATAGGGAATCTGAAGACACGGCGCTGCTGATACTAAAGGAAATCTACAAGTCCCTGAATGTGTCTCCTGACCTGACCTTACATTAACCATTTGTGCCAGGTAAGTGATCTCAGGATGGCAGACCTTGTACAGTAAGTGTCCTGACCATAGGAGCTTACAATCTATAAGAGGTCTTATAGAACAGGGGCCATTTTCTTGTAGTTGGGGGCAGGGCTGGACAAGTAATCGCCGAATACCTGAAGCGGAGTCAGTGGTGTGACCTTACGACACCCGTCCTATGGATTATTCTGTCTGGCTGCCATTGGATTGAGGGCCTGCTACTCGCTGTATCTGTGCAGTTACTGATATATCTATGAATACTATTAATTGGTGTGTCCGAAGATAAAGACTGGTTACTTGTAATTGGGTAAGATGTTCATGGACTTAGCTTGGGGTTTCTGCAGTGACCTGGAGTCTTCTCCTTCTTGTGTGACTTTGCCGTGGTTTCTTGTGCAGGCGATGCCCAGCGCGGACTGTGCTCATGTTGGAAGATCTTTGTGTAGACGAGATCCTTGTACGAGCAGGAGACGACTTCTCTGCCGGAGTTTTGCAGACTTGTAGATCTTTTCTTTTATCTTGCAGCCGTGGACAGAGGTTTTATGGACGATCGTGGCCAGATCTAATGTCTTCACCGCACAGCCATTGATGATGATGATGATGATGATGATGATGATGGGTATTTCACACAGTAGATCTGCAGGGTTTTTGCCGCTCCGATGATTTCTAGTAGAATTTCTCTTCTTTCCCAGATCATGTGAATCCATGAAACAATAAATCTTTTTATTCATATTCCGTGCTTTTGATTCTCGTAGTTTTTCTCCTCCGTGACGGCACCAATGAAAGGTGAATCTCCATCCCTATTATTGACCGGAAAAGCAGACAAGGGGTTAAACAGATCCCCCCCCCCCCCTCCGGTCTTATTAGTAGACAGACTAGGGGCGTGTGCAGTGAAGATAACTATATACCTGTTGTGTGGCTGTATCCATAGGAGCCGCTCCCCCATCCCCTGGATATTCAGACTTTCTGCCTCTTTTTGTGATGGGGGTCCTCGGTAGCTCCTCGGCCTGTAGTGTTCCCCACTGGCTCTCCATGTGGCTACGGCATTTGTTCTATGCTGGGGTGACTTTCGATCTGCCTCTGAGGAACTTGTGGTCCAGAAGATGGACAGGAACAGTCCTATGAATGTGGTGGGCAGACCTCCCAGACCTGAAGTGCTTGTCATTAAGGTAACCACGCTCAGAGATGAATACCACGAGAGGGTAGTGAGCCCAGGTACGTAGTCTGCTTATGGGTTGTTATGTTTTCTCGCTTATTTCATTGGGGGAAACTGCACCTTGGATATAGACCTGGCCACTTGGAGGTCTGACCCACCCGCAGGCTATACCCTCTTTGCAGACTCTGTGCTATTCAGTTTTAACCTACTTATCCATACGAGGCCAACGCCACCTGACTCGGGGTCTTTCTGTCTAACATTGTTTTCCTTTCGGGTGCGGGCAGTGCACCTCGTCGGTCACCTAGTCCCCACTTGCCGGATTGCCGGTAACCACATTCCCATGTGCAAGGCCTATCCTGGCCCCGGGACCTGGGAAATATCTGCAACAATATTGTCTGGTACACAAGTATATGAAACAGTATCTCGGCAGAGGGCGCCCAGAGAACTGGGTGGAGGGAGGGCCTATAAATGACCCCTAAATCTAAGCCAGGGAGGCCACGTCTTTAGGACCTTTTTGCAGGAACCCGTGGTCCAGCCAGAGAGCTCCTTAATCTTGTCCTTGATGCCTGAGGCTCCCCCTTTTTGAGCGTTTGGTGGGATCTCTTTGCGTTCTGTCCTGAACGCTTTCCTTCCTGGTACGGTCTCCTCCATCTGCAGGGTCTCTGGTCTGACTTCCCTGCCCCAGAATCCTCTCTTTCTGGTTCTCCACGAGAACATGTTTGTCTTTCGTCCGTCACCGTATTTACTCCTCAGGTGGTCTCTTCCTTCTACTTCATCAAGGAGATCATCTTATCGTTTTGCTGCCCGGACCCCAAGCACGTGAGCAATCTCTTCTCTGCCCAGATTGAGCAATCCGGGTCTATTCGTCGCTCACTGCCTTGTTGTTCCCCTGGGGGCTCTTGCTTGGGCCTGGTTATTTCCTCTCCTGATGCTTTGTCTTGTTTGAGATTGGCTGCCATCTCTCCTTGTCACGGCTTTTCCTCAAGGCCTGTGGGCACCTCCTGGGCGTTTCAGGATCAGGTTACCTCTATCCATGCCTTCTCCAGGTTCTACCAAATCCATTCTGTGGCCTCTGCCCTTGCCACTTTGGGTTGTGGATTCTGCAGTGACTGTACTTGGACGCTCTCATGGCCGTGTATTTCCCACCATCCAGAATTGCATTAGGACATCCCATGATACTGGGTCCGTGTGTGTCTCCTGCCGTGTTACAACCTGACTAGCACTGGGTCTATGAAGCGGGAATAGTCTAGAGGAGGAGCCGATAGCCTTTGATATTCCTCGTATCGTCTTCCGGGTGGTCGGGTCTAGTCCCATGGTCCTGTGTCCTCCAGTGAATACAATGACAATAGGATCATATAGTGAGTAGAAAGATCCGGTCTTATAGGATGGCCGTTCTCATCCTTCTCCTATTCATGTATTTTTATTAGGATAAAGAAGCCAAGGATCCTCCGAGATAGAAATCTTGTTATAGTTGTGTTGTCTGTTACTTAAAGCTCTGACCTCTAGTAAAGTCATTCACTGGGAAGAATGGGCCGGTGTGGCAAGAAATTCAATCCTCCCTGGTTGCCATTAAAAAGAGGAAACTATTGATTGACACAATCAGATTTGGTGGCGACCATTCAGGCTGACATGGTGGGGGTCCCATGTAGTGTGAATGCCACGGCACAATCTGCAGCATTTTACAGGTTGCAGAAAACTATTCGAAGCGAACATGCTAAAACATTGCGTCTGTAAACTGAAGCATGTGAATAAGACGTCTGGAAACGCCGGCGCCTGCTGGTAGAACTGAAGCAGAAAGTCGCTGAGGAAAACTCTGCAGGAAAGCCGTGATACGTTTCGGCCGTGGTTTTTCCCACAGCACATCTTGGCTGCGTCTTGCTACATGGGGCCGTAACCATTACTGAGAACTTTACACGTCCCCATAGATGTCTGGTATTAGATACCGCTAGGAAGCCGACTTAATACTGCACATCCATGAGGACATGAAAGGTCCTGCTTAAAGGGGTTGTTCGAGATAAAATTATATTTCTCCACTAAACTAAACCCCCTCCCCCACCTAACTTCACAAAAAAAATGTGTATTTACCTAGATCTGGGGGCCGTCGTGTGACCTTTCCCGGTGAGTTTTCGGAAATGGAGCCTCATCAGAGTGGGCTAGCTAGGTGAACGGAGGTGTGTTAGGGGGAGAGCGAGTGTGAGTTGGTGCTCAGTGACGTGCAATGCATCATGGTAGTTGTAGGCTATGAGTACAGTAGGCTAGCCGTGTAAACAGATGTATGTGTGAATCTATCTCTAGATCTCGTCTTCACCATATAAATGCAGACCAGCGCGCCCATTCTCTGTGTATACACCTCTGGGTATATATAATGTAGAACTATTTGTCAGTGGTGTGGATTTGCTCGCGGTCATTCAGTTGTCTTGGTTCTCCATCCATATGTCGTTGACGACTTTTACTTCTCAGTGTTTTACTCTCTATCCTGTGAAGATACTATTGTCTCAGTCTGATCTTTGTAGATGTGACCTGCAGATTGTGCTCAGGATCCCTGGTGCCTTGGGTCGCCTCCTCCTGGGGTATGTGCCAGCTGCACTTCCTATTGTTCCAGATGAATATTTCATGTTCTTCTTGTGAATGAGTCACAGGGTAGGAACACCGACCCCACCTGTGCCGAAAGATGTCTGTTCCCACGTTCTTAAGTTCTGCTTAGTCATGCGCCTCCTTATATACCTTCACATGACGTGCTGCTGTTACTCCTGTGCTCCAATTATAGAAGTTTCTCAAGGTCTCCTTTCACTGGACTACATGCAGGAAAATAAGATCTGGAGTCTCCAGCTTTATTATATGTGGTTAAATCATCTCCTCGTATAGTGTTGAATCTTCTCCTCATACACCATCAGATCATCTCCTTGTATAGCTTTGCATCATCTCTTCGTATAGTGTCGCATCTTCTCGTAGAGCATTGTATCTTCTCCTTGTATAGCGTCACATCTTCTCCTCATAGAGCATTGCATCTTCTCCTTGTATAGTGTCACATCTTCTCATATAGTGTCACATCTTCTCGTGTAGCATTGCATCTTCTCCTCATATAGCATTGTAACTTCTCGTATAGTGTCGCATCATCTTGTATAGCGTCACATCTTCTCGTATAGCGTTGCATCTTCTCATATAGCGTCTCATCTCCTCGTATAGCATCACATTTCGTATAGCATCACATCTTCTTGTATAATGTGGCATCATCTCCTTGTATAGTATTTTCACAGGCTAGAGAGTAACGTGCTGAGAAGTGATTCAGTTTCCGTGCTGGGCTATCTTCAGGGCGCAGCTTCTGGTCGTGACGCCGCTGCTTCTTTCCTACTTGTTTAGCCTTAAAGTAAAAACATTTTGTTTTTATTGTCCTTTATTACGAAAGGCCCACCGCAGATCGATTTATTATACACACACACATTGCCGGGTAATGGATTGATCACTGGTGTCAGATCACTTATGTGTTGTGCCTTTGGTAATAAAGCCTCCTATTCTATGTACGATACTCGTCCTCTCTGACCAGACCGCGCCGCCGCATTTCCTTTTTGCTGCTTTCTGAATCGTGAAGTCTCGTACGTGGCCACCGCTAGCGACAATGAGTGCCAGTGATACACAATTCAGGAGACCACCACCACTTGTGGGAATATCAAAGTTTATTTATAAAGCTGCACATGAGGCTTTCTCCACACATAGAAATATAGATTTATTGAAACACTCTATACTGGATTACATAAAGTGCACAGAACAGTGAGTGACGGAGGCTGCACCTGCCGCAGAAAACATGGCCGGCTGTCAAGCTCCGCGCAATCCTACAGAAAGTGTATAAAGAACCGGCAAGCCAAGTAATATGTCCAGGGAGAGGGGATAGAACAGGTAGCAGACTTAGGACCAGGATGGAGAGGACCTCGTATGATGAGGGAGGGAGTCATTGGTTTGTAAGGCCAAGGGACATATCTGACTATATGGGGGAGCATTTCTACCCCCACAACTGAGTCACCAGAAGCAGATACAAGGCAGCATTAAGAGTGGTAGCAAAACGCACCAAGCCAAGGGACTCCGGTCACAGGATGTATCTGTAGCCGGGACCCGAAATCATAGGGTCAGTGCAGCAAGGTCATGTGACCGGGCAACTTCTCCACATCCCAGCTCTGCTGTACACGCTCAGATGTCTCTTCTTCTGGATCTTTCACACTTGTGTATTGCGATGGAGAACGAAGGCCGTTCTAAGCATGTAGCGCCATTATTATATGTCTTTACGTGATAGCCTATAGATACGCAATTTAGACTCTTCTTCCAAGAGCCGTAGACTTAAAGCCCAGATGGGGCATTTATAGCAGCGTGCACAGAATCATCCTGCCCATCTCAATACTCCAGTGTGAAAGACTTTGCAGGCATAGGAAGTTATCGAGTCATGCGATACGGGGCAGGCAGAGTGAATCCCTATCGGACAACCATTTATCAGTGCAAGTATCCGAAGAGAGACCTCGTGCCAAACTAGAAGCGAGCCAGAGCAGCAGACAAAGTAAAGTCTTTCTAGGATGGATTTTCACCCAGACTTTCCCCAAACTCCTTCTCCTCCGTAAACTCTCTACCAACATCCCCCATGACTTTCTTTTCCAGGGACGGATTCTGCAGATGGCGAGTTTTAGTCACACATGAACACGCGCAACGTTTTAAAATGCAAAACTAAAACCCAAGTGTCTTCCCAGTGATTGGCCTTCCTACCCAAAGTTCGAGCTCTTAATGTCTAGCACAAGTGCTTGGGGTAGAGACGTCTTGGGCTGGAGAAGCCTCCTGCACTGGAGCAGCAGAACTCAACACTTCCGGACTTTCCCCCATTGTACCAGCCAACTCCATTAGTTCTTGGGGGTTTCCAGTCAACTCCACTGCTGGATTATTAGTAGCTTTTTGTTCCAAAGTCTCAAGAATGTTCTGGACTTTTCTGACACCATCTCTTCTAGCCTGGCGAACATCAGCACGGCCTTCTGGGTCTACTGAATCTAGGGCCAGTAGCTCCTTAGTCAGATACTCCTCCAACATCAGATACTTCTTCTCATTCTTGTTGCCTTGGAAGCTATTCACAGCTTCTTGTAGCGCCTGCACCCTGTGCAAAATTCTTTCTATCTGTAGAACTCCTGGGTGCTTAGTTTGGGGCTCAGCGGCTTCTGCTGGAGGAACGCCTTCATCTGGCGTTGTGCCGTCTTCTACTTGTTGTGGATGTTGCTGCTCTTCTTTCCTCCCTTTCTGGAGAAACAAGTTACTGTCTTCTGGGATTCTTGTCTGCTCTTGTTCCGTACTCAGAGGACGTGTCTGAGCCACAAAGCCTCTCGGTGGGTTTGTTGCGGCTGGGGGGCTGCTTGTCGAGGTAGTCTGGGCTGGAGAAGTGCTCCGAGTGCTATCAGGGCTAGGAGCAGTGGGTGGCAAGTTTTCATGAACTGGAACATTTACAGGAGAGGTCTTCTGAGTGTGGACGGACAGTACAGGAGCAGAGTCCACCTCTACATGACTTCTAGGTGCGGAAACCTTTTGTATCGGAATCTGCCGAGAGTAACGAGAAAGCGATTAACACAAGAACAGAAGACAAGAGACAGAAAGAGACAGAAAATACAATCTAACAACTTTTCACCAGAAGATCCCTCAGAGCCTGTGGACATTACCTGGACGGTGACGGGAGCAGGAGCTGGGGGTGGAGGAGTCATCCTGGCTGGGGAACTTTCCCGACTAGACACAGTCTTTGGGGGTTGTTTAGTTTCTCTTTCATCCTGAATCCTGTGGAAAACTGGATGGTGCGGTTGGTATTCAGACTTCTGTGGCACGTTGTGAGAAGGTTGTCGTGGGACGTTCCCCTCGTGGATCACCGGTATGGGAATATAGCCCCGAGGCAGCTGGTGGCCTTGTCTGCCAGGTCCTTGCCTGCCAAGGGATTGCTCTGATGGAGGAGGCTGCAATGTAAGCACAAGAATCTACCATCACTCTGACAAGCGGGCATGATGGAGGGCGATGGTGGGATAAAGAGTACATGGCTACTGTCTATGATCTGCGCATACACATTATATCCCACTGTAGCTCTACAGTTGACCACATGCCTTAGGGCGGGTTCACACCTGCGCCCGATCTCAGTTCTCAGGTTTCCATCTTCTGCAGAAAGAAGACGGAAACCTGGCTGAGTGTGTCCGGCCGTGAGCGCCTTCTGGTCTCCGTGGCAAAACCGTTTTTTTTTTTTTTTTCTTAAACCGGACACAAAGTCCTGCATGTTCCACTTTGTGTCCGGTTAAAAAAAAAACAAAAACAGTTTCGCGATGGAGAGCACAAAATGCTCACAGCCGGAGACTTTCCAAACCCATTCAAATGACTGCAGGTTTCCATCTTCTCTCCAGTTTTGGGCAGGAAACGGAGACCGGGGCGCAGATGTGAACCCGCCCTTACACGTATATATACTGAACGTGGAGATTTCACAATATTTCCTTTGATATTGAAAATCTTAAAAACAGAACAAGTCATGCCTGGGACGTTACCGATTGTCCTTGTAAAGAGCCGCGAGACGCCGAGGAGCCGGCGATCTGTTCACCCTGTTTATCCGTCGGAGGAGATTCTGGTGGGCTCCAGGCTGGAGACTGAGGTCGGTTGGGACCCAGCAAAGGAGACTGTGGCCGCTTCTGCATCGAAGGTTCACATTTAACCCTTTGCATAGCTGGCTGAGGCACATGAAGAAAGGGCGGCTGCTGTCTGGTGTCCAGGCCTTCATGTTGGATTGGAATGGGAATATAACCAGGACGCAGCTGGGGGTAGTAGAGGTTTCCACATTTAGGACCCTCAGGGCAAGGACCATTGGACAACGTCATCTAAACATAAGCACATGAAGAGAGAGAGTGTTACCAAAAGAGAAGAGGAGCTACGGTAACCCCACGACCAAGAACTGGAATCTGATTGGCTGCTGTAGTGAGCCCTGGCCTACACATGTCATTGGTAACTACTGTCTGGTCACCCCTCTACACTTCACCAGCAATATGGCGCTCACATCCTCAGGGTCATCCAAACCCCCTACAGTCTCGCGTCAGAATGGCACGACGCCGAAAGAGCAGGTGGCCCGGCTGCCCGTGTAGGAGGGGGCGCGCTGAGCGGCCAGGGGCCTGAGTCACCAGTCACTATTAGTGCACTGACTTCACAGCTGTCACTTGCCAGAGACATCACAGAGGAAATACACAAGACATCATCAGGAGAACCATCTTTTGGATAGGGAGACATGTAGGGGCCACTCAATAACAAGTGACAGACCAAGTTACTCCCGCTTCCCCACCTAAAAATAAGACCTGGAAAGTCGGACAAGTGAGCAACAAAACAATGGAGTCCGCCGAGCCTGGCCTATAAATGGATGGAGGATTCCAGATCTCTGCTGACAGCTGCAGCCCTGATGGCTCTGTGACAGCTGCACCGCCTTGGAATTGAGCCGCACGGTTCACCTCCAAAAGGTCACCGAGGGGGAATAATGCTGACCGAGGCTGAAGAGTATGGAGCGCACGCCAGGTGAGACAGACAGGACCCTGAGGGATTAGGAAGGCATCATCATCCTCCTCCTCAGCCTGACCCAGCCATTCTCCTCCATCCTCCTCAGCCTGACCCGGCTATTCTCCTACACCCCTCCATCCTCCTCTGCCTGTCCCGGCCATTCTCCTACACTCCTCCATCCTCCTCCTCAGCCTGACCCGGCCATTCTCCTACACCCCTCCATCCTCCTCCTCTACCTGACCCAGCCATTCTCCTACACCCCTCCATCCTCCTCTGCCTGACCCGGCCATTCTCCTACACTCCTCCATCCTCCTCCTCAGCCTGACCCAGCCATTCTCCTACACCCCTCCATCCTCCTCTGCCTGTCCCGGCCATTCTCCTACACTCCTCCATCCTCCTCCTCAGCCTGACCCGGCCGTTCTCCTACACCCCTCCATCCTCCTCCTCAGCCTGACCCGGCCTTTCTCCTACACCCCTCCATCCTCCTCGGCCTGACCCGGCCGTTCTCCTACACCCCTTCATCCTCCTCGGCCTGACCCGGCCGTTCTCCTACACCCCTCCATCCTCCTCCTCTACCTGACCCGGCCATTCTCCTACACCCCTCCATCCTCCTCCTCGACCTGACCCGGCCATTCTCCTACACCCCTTCATCCTCCTCGGCCTGACCCGGCCGTTCTCCTACACCCCTCCATCCTCCTCCTCAGCCTGACCCGGCCATTCTCCTACACCCCTCCATCCTCCTCCTCTACCTGACCCGGCCATTCTCCTACACCCCTCCATCCTCCTCCTCAGCCTGACCCAGCCTTTCTCCTACACCCCTCCATCCTCCTCCTCTACCTGACCCGGCCATTCTCTTACACCCCTCCATCCTCCTCTACCTGACCCGGCCATTCTCCTACACCCCTCCATCCTCCTCCTCAGCCTGACCCGGCCATTCTCCTACACCCCTCCATCCTCCTCCTCAGCCTGACCCGGCCAC
Organism: Leptodactylus fuscus; assembly: GCF_031893055.1. NCBI lineage: Eukaryota > Metazoa > Chordata > Amphibia > Anura > Leptodactylidae > Leptodactylus > Leptodactylus fuscus. Next base: position 214,131 of record NC_134274.1, on the reverse strand, counting down.
TCTCCTACACCCCTCCATCCTCCTCCTCAGCCTGACTCAGCCACTCTCCTACACCCCTCCATCCTCCTCTACCTGACCCGGCCACTCTCCTACACCCCTCCATCCTCCTCGGCCTGACCCGGCCGTTCTCCTACACCCCTTCATCCTCCTCGGCCTGACCCGGCCGTTCTCCTACACCCCTTCATCCTCCTCGGCCTGACCCGGCCGTTCTCCTACACCCCTCCATCCTCCTCCTCGGCCTGACCTGGCCGTTCTACACCCCTCCATCCTCCTCCTTAGCCTGACCCAGCCTATCTCACAGGTGAAGAGGACACAATGCAGCTGGAGATCTTGAGAGTCTCGGTATAAGCTCTTATGCAGGGTGTGCCTGTGTCACGCCGCACTGCATGATGGGATGGCTCCTGCTCTGTGTCTGGAGGATGAAGCCTGCCGCCCTGACAGAAGATTCCACAAGTAAGGAGACCAGAACGTGCAGAAGCCGCAACAACTGGTCACCAGTGCAATGGGCCAATGTGAAGTGCGGGAGGTCAGTGCCAGGATCACCCAAGAAGACGGAGCAGGCGATACAGCCATACACAGCAGTCAGTGGTGGGGCCGTATAATATGTATTGTGACATCACAACCTTGTGTCAGATACATCAACAATACCAGGTCAAGTATAACAAAGCCGCCCCCACCTCACCGGATATAATGTAGCCCCCTCCCCCGTCACATCTGATATAACATTATAAAATGTAGCGGCCCCCTCCTCAGCATCTCCCCTCCCTCCCAGAGAATGTAGTGGCCCCCTCGGCACTAAAATACCGGATATAACGTAGCGGCCCCCTCCTCTTTATAATACCTGATATAACGTAGCGGCCCCCTCCTCAGCATCATACCTGACATAATGTAGCATCTCCCCTCCCTCCCAGAGAATGTAGCGGTCCCCTCCTCACTATAATACCTGATACAATGTAGCGGCCCCCTCCTCACTGTAATACCTGATACAATGTAGCGGCCCCCTCCGCACTATAATAATACCTGATACAATGTAGCGGCCCCCTCCTATAATACCTTATACAATGTAGCGGCCCCCTCCTATAATACCTGATACAATGTAGCGGCCCCCTCCTCGCTATAATACCTGATACAATGTAGCGGCCCCCTCCTCTGTTATACCTGATACAATGTAGCGGCCCCCTCCTCACTATAATACCTGATACAATGTAGCGGCCCCCTCCTCTGTTATACCTGATACAATGTAGCGGCCCCCTCCTCACTATAATAATACCTGATACAATGTAGCGGCCCCCTCCTCACTATAATACCTGATACAGTGTAGCGGCCCCCTCCTCACTATAATAATACCTGATACAATGTAGCGGCCCCCTCCTCACTATAATAATACCTGATACAATGTAGCGGCCCCCTCCTATAATACCTGATACAATGTAGCGGCCCCCTCCTCACTATAATACCTGATACAATGTAGCGGCCCCCTCCTATAATACCTGATACAATGTAGCGGCCCCCTCCGCACTATAATAATACCTGATACAATGTAGCGGCCCCCTCCTATAATACCTGATACAATGTAGCGGCCCCCTCCTCACTATAAAAATACCTGATACAATGTAGCGGCCCCCTCCGCACTATAATAATACCTGATACAATGTAGCGGCCCCCTCCTCCTATAATACCTGATACAATGTAGCGGCCCCCTCCTCACTATAATAATACCTGATACAATGTAGCGGCCCCCTCCTATAATACCTGATACAATGTAGCGGCCCCCTCCGCACTATAATAATACCTGATACAATGTAGCGGCCCCCTCCTATAATACCTGATACAATGTAGCGGCCCCCTCCTATAATACCTGATACAATGTAGCGGCCCCCTCCGCACTATAATAATACCTGATACAATGTAGCGGCCCCCTCCGCACTATAATAATACCTGATACAATGTAGCGGCCCCCTCCGCACTATAATAATACCTGATACAATGTAGCGGCCCCCTCCGCACTATAATAATACCTGATACAATGTAGCGGCCCCCTCCTCACTATAATAATACCTGATACAATGTAGCGGCCCCCTCCTCACTATAATAATACCTGATACAATGTAGCGGCCCCCTCCTATAATACCTGATACAATGTAGCGGCCCCCTCCTCACTATAATAATACCTGATACAATGTAGCGGCCCCCTCCTCCTATAATACCTGATACAATGTAGCGGCCCCCTCCTCCTATAATACCTGATACAATGTAGCGGCCCCCTCCGCACTATAATAATACCTGATACAATGTAGCGGCCCCCTCCGCACTATAATAATACCTGATACAATGTAGCGGCCCCCTCCTCACTATAATAATACCTGATACAATGTAGCGGCCCCCTCCTATAATACCTGATACAATGTAGCGGCCCCCTCCTATAATACCTGATACAATGTAGCGGCCCCCTCCGCACTATAATAATACCTGATACAATGTAGCGGCCCCCTCCGCACTATAATAATACCTGATACAATGTAGCGGCCCCCTCCGCACTATAATAATACCTGATACAATGTAGCGGCCCCCTCCGCACTATAATAATACCTGATACAATGTAGCGGCCCCCTCCTCCTATAATACCTGATACAATGTAGCGGCCCCCTCCTCCTATAATACCTGATACAATGTAGCGGCCCCCTCCTCCTATAATACCTGATACAATGTAGCGGCCCCCTCCTCACTATAATACCTGATACAATGTAGCGGCCCCCTCCTCACTATAATACCTGATACAATGTAGCGGCCCCCTCCTCCTATAATACCTGATACAATGTAGCGGCCCCCTCCGCACTATAATAATACCTGATACAATGTAGCGGCCCCCTCCTCCTATAATACCTGATACAATGTAGCGGCCCCCTCCTATAATACCTGATACAATGTAGCGGCCCCCTCCTCCTATAATACCTGATACAATGTAGCGGCCCCCTCCTCACTATAATACCTGATACAATGTAGCGGCCCCCTCCTCCTATAATACCTGATACAATGTAGCGGCCCCCTCCTCACTATAATACCTGATACAATGTAGCGGCCCCCTCCTCACTATAATACCTGATACAATGTAGCGGCCCCCTCCTCCTATAATACCTGATACAATGTAGCGGCCCCCTCCTCCTATAATACCTGATACAATGTAGCGGCCCCCTCCTCACTATAATACCTGATACAATGTAGCGGCCCCCTCCTCACTATAATACCTGATACAATGTAGCGGCCCCCTCCTCACTATAATACCTGATACAATGTAGCGGCCCCCTCCTCACTATAATACCTGATACAATGTAGCGGCCCCCTCCTCACTATAATACCTGATACAATGTAGCGGCCCCCTCCTCCTATAATACCTGATACAATGTAGCGGCCCCCTCCTCACTATAATACCTGATACAATGTAGCGGCCCCCTCCTCACTATAATAATACCTGATACAATGTAGCGGCCCCCTCCGCACTATAATAATACCTGATACAATGTAGCGGCCCCCTCCTATAATACCTGATACAATGTAGCGGCCCCCTCCTCCTATAATACCTGATACAATGTAGCGGCCCCCTCCGCACTATAATAATACCTGATACAATGTAGCGGCCCCCTCCTATAATACCTGATACAATGTAGCGGCCCCCTCCTCCTATAATACCTGATACAATGTAGCGGCCCCCTCCTCACTATAATAATACCTGATACAATGTAGCGGCCCCCTCCTATAATACCTGATACAATGTAGCGGCCCCCTCCGCACTATAATAATACCTGATACAATGTAGCGGCCCCCTCCTATAATACCTGATACAATGTAGCGGCCCCCTCCTATAATACCTGATACAATGTAGCGGCCCCCTCCGCACTATAATAATACCTGATACAATGTAGCGGCCCCCTCCGCACTATAATAATACCTGATACAATGTAGCGGCCCCCTCCGCACTATAATAATACCTGATACAATGTAGCGGCCCCCTCCGCACTATAATAATACCTGATACAATGTAGCGGCCCCCTCCTCACTATAATAATACCTGATACAATGTAGCGGCCCCCTCCTCACTATAATAATACCTGATACAATGTAGCGGCCCCCTCCTATAATACCTGATACAATGTAGCGGCCCCCTCCTCACTATAATAATACCTGATACAATGTAGCGGCCCCCTCCTCCTATAATACCTGATACAATGTAGCGGCCCCCTCCTCCTATAATACCTGATACAATGTAGCGGCCCCCTCCGCACTATAATAATACCTGATACAATGTAGCGGCCCCCTCCGCACTATAATAATACCTGATACAATGTAGCGGCCCCCTCCTCACTATAATAATACCTGATACAATGTAGCGGCCCCCTCCTATAATACCTGATACAATGTAGCGGCCCCCTCCTCACTATAATAATACCTGATACAATGTAGCGGCCCCCTCCTCCTATAATACCTGATACAATGTAGCGGCCCCCTCCGCACTATAATAATACCTGATACAATGTAGCGGCCCCCTCCTCCTATAATACCTGATACAATGTAGCGGCCCCCTCCTCCTATAATACCTGATACAATGTAGCGGCCCCCTCCTCCTATAATACCTGATACAATGTAGCGGCCCCCTCCTCACTATAATACCTGATACAATGTAGCGGCCCCCTCCTCACTATAATACCTGATACAATGTAGCGGCCCCCTCCTCACTATAATAATACCTGATACAATGTAGCGGCCCCCTCCTCCTATAATACCTGATACAATGTAGCGGCCCCCTCCTCACTATAATACCTGATACAATGTAGCGGCCCCCTCCTCACTATAATACCTGATACAATGTAGCGGCCCCCTCCTCCTATAATACCTGATACAATGTAGCGGCCCCCTCCGCACTATAATAATACCTGATACAATGTAGCGGCCCCCTCCTCCTATAATACCTGATACAATGTAGCGGCCCCCTCCTATAATACCTGATACAATGTAGCGGCCCCCTCCTCCTATAATACCTGATACAATGTAGCGGCCCCCTCCTCACTATAATACCTGATACAATGTAGCGGCCCCCTCCTCCTATAATACCTGATACAATGTAGCGGCCCCCTCCTCACTATAATACCTGATACAATGTAGCGGCCCCCTCCTCACTATAATACCTGATACAATGTAGCGGCCCCCTCCTCCTATAATACCTGATACAATGTAGCGGCCCCCTCCTCCTATAATACCTGATACAATGTAGCGGCCCCCTCCTCACTATAATACCTGATACAATGTAGCGGCCCCCTCCTCACTATAATACCTGATACAATGTAGCGGCCCCCTCCTCACTATAATACCTGATACAATGTAGCGGCCCCCTCCTCACTATAATACCTGATACAATGTAGCGGCCCCCTCCTCACTATAATACCTGATACAATGTAGCGGCCCCCTCCTCCTATAATACCTGATACAATGTAGCGGCCCCCTCCTCCTATAATACCTGATACAATGTAGCGGCCCCCTCCTCCTATAATACCTGATACAATGTAGCGGCCCCCTCCTCCTATAATACCTGATACAATGTAGCGGCCCCCTCCTCACTATAATACCTGATACAATGTAGCGGCCCCCTCCTCACTATAATACCTGATACAATGTAGCGGCCCCCTCCTCCTATAATACCTGATACAATGTAGCGGCCCCCTCCTGTGACATAAGATCCCTCGGTTGTTCCTCTGGTCAGCAGGTTCAGGTCACGCTTTGGCCACTCACCTTGTCCTGGGCCCGGGGGTCGCTCCACGTCGTAGTCCGGTTGTTATGATCCACGAAGAAGGGCCAGCCGGTGTGCGGGTCCAGCTTCATCTCCCAGCCCGGGGGCAGCGGCTCTGCGGCGCTCAATGTGCTGCTCTTCATAACGCTACGAGGAATCGAGAACTGAGCCATCCGCGCCCGACTGCGCCTTATCTACAGCGGCCGTGACGCCACAGCGAGAAGGCTGGAAGTGTCTGGAAGAAGCGGGGGGGGGCGGGGCTACAGGAGGCACGGGGGCGGGGCTACGGGAGGTACGGGGGCGGGGTCACGGGACAGCCAGAGCCGCGGGGCGGAGACTTGTGCTGGAAACTTCTGGGCGCCCGAGTCCTCGCGCTGAGTCACTGGCCCCGCCCCCCTGTATGAGGTAGAGGAGGCTGGCGGGAGACGGAGACACCTCACACAGCTATATATATACACTGTATACAGCTCAGGCATATATATACCCTGTATACACCTCACACAGCTATATATATACACTGTATACAGCTCAGGCATATATATATACCCTGTATACACCTCACACAGCTATATATATACACTGTATACAGCTCAGACATATATATATACCCTGTATACACCTCACACAGCTATATATATACACTGTATACAGCTCAGGCATATATATATACCCTGTATACACCTCACACAGCTATATATATACACTGTATACAGCTCAGGCATATATATACCCTGTATACACCTCACACAGCTATATATATACACTGTATACAGCTCAGGCATATATATATACCCTGTATACACCTCACACAGCTATATATATACACTGTATACAGCTCAGACATATATATATACCCTGTATACACCTCACACAGCTATATATATACACTGTATACAGCTCAGACATATATATATATATACACCCTGTACACTGTATACAGCTCAGGCATATATATATATATATACACCCTGTACACTGTATACAGCTCAGACATATATATACCCTGTATACACCTCACACAGCTATATATATACACTGTATACAGCTCAGACATATATATATATATACACCCTGTACACTGTATACAGCTCAGGCATATATATATATATATATATACACCCTGTACACTGTATACAGCTCAGGCATATATATACCCTGTATACACCTCACACAGCTATATATATACACTGTATACAGCTCAGGCATATATATATACCCTGTATACACCTCACACAGCTATATATATACACTGTATACAGCTCAGGCATATATATATATATATACACCCTGTACACTGTATACAGCTCAGGCATATATATATACCCTGTATACACCTCACACAGCTATATATATACACTGTATACAGCTCAGGCATATATATACCCTGTATACACCTCACACAGCTATATATATACACTGTATACAGCTCAGGCATATATATACCCTGTATACACCTCACACAGCTATATATATACACTGTATACAGCTCAGGCATATATATACACCCTGTACACTGTATACAGCTCAGACATATATATACCCTGTATACACCTCACACAGCTATATATATACACTGTATACAGCTCAGACATATATATATATATACACCCTGTACACTGTATACAGCTCAGGCATATATATATATATATACACCCTGTACACTGTATACAGCTCAGGCATATATATACCCTGTATACACCTCACACAGCTATATATATACACTGTATACAGCTCAGGCATATATATATACCCTGTATACACCTCACACAGCTATATATATACACTGTATACAGCTCAGGCATATATATACCCTGTATACACCTCACACAGCTATATATATATATACACTGTATACAGCTCAGGCATATATATACCCTGTATACACCTCACACAGCTATATATATACACTGTATACAGCTCAGGCATATATATACCCTGTATACACCTCACACAGCTATATATATACACTGTATACAGCTCAGGCATATATATATATATATATATATACACCCTGTACACTGTATACAGCTCAGGCATATATATACCCTGTATACACCTCACACAGCTATATATATACACTGTATACAGCTCAGACATATATATACCCTGTATACACCTCACACAGCTATATATATACACTGTATACAGCTCAGACATATATATATACCCTGTATACACCTCACACAGCTATATATATACACTGTATACAGCTCAGACATATATATACCCTGTATACACCTCACACAGCTATATATATACACTGTATACAGCTCAGACATATATATACCCTGTATACACCTCACACAGCTATATATATACACTGTATACAGCTCAGGCATATATATACCCTGTATACACCTCACACAGCTATATATATACACTGTATACACCTCACACAGCTATATATATATATACACTGTATACAGCTCAGGCATATATATACCCTGTATACACCTCACACAGCTATATATATACACTGTATACAGCTCAGCCATATATATATACCCTGTATACACCTCACACAGCTATATATATACACTGTATACAGCTCAGACATATATATACCCTGTATACACCTCACACAGCTATATATATACACTGTATACAGCTCAGATATATATATATATATATATATATATATATATATATATATATATATATATATATACACCCTGTACACTGTATACAGCTCAGACATATATATACCCTGTATACACCTCACACAGCTATATATATACACTGTATACAGCTCAGACATATATATACCCTGTATACACCTCACACAGCTATATATATACACTGTATACAGCTCAGACATATATATATATATACACCCTGTACACTGTATACAGCTCAGGCATATATATACCCTGTATACACCTCACACAGCTATATATATACACTGTATACAGCTCAGACATATATATACCCTGTATACACCTCACACAGCTATATATATATACACTGTATACAGCTCAGACATATATATACCCTGTATACACCTCACACAGCTATATATATACACTGTATACAGCTCAGGCATATATATACCCTGTATACACCTCACACAGCTATATATATACACTGTATACAGCTCAGGCATATATATACCCTGTATACACCTCACACAGCTATATATATACACTGTATACAGCTCAGGCATATATATACCCTGTATACACCTCACACAGCTATATATATACACTGTATACAGCTCAGACATATATATACCCTGTATACACCTCACACAGCTATATATATACACTGTATACAGCTCAGACATATATATACCCTGTATACACCTCACACAGCTATATATATACACTGTATACAGCTCAGGCATATATATACCCTGTATACACCTCACACAGCTATATATATACACTGTATACAGCTCAGGCATATATATACCCTGTATACACCTCACACAGCTATATATATACACTGTATACAGCTCAGGCATATATATATATACACCCTGTACACTGTATACAGCTCAGACATATATATACCCTGTATACACCTCACACAGCTATATATATACACTGTATACAGCTCAGACATATATATATATATATATATATATATATATATATATATACACCCTGTACACTGTATACAGCTCAGACATATATATACCCTGTATACACCTCACACAGCTATAGATATACACTGTATACAGCTCAGGCATTATATATATATATATATATATATATATATATATATATATATATATATACACCCTGTACACTGTATACAGCTCAGACATATATATACCCTGTATACACCTCACACAGCTATATATACACTGTATACAGCTCAGACATATATATATATATATATACACCCTGTACACTGTATACAGCTCAGACATATATATACACCCTGTACACTGTATACAGCTCAGACATATATATACCCTGTATACACCTCACACAGCTATATATACACTGTATACAGCTCAGACATATATATATATACACCCTGTACACTGTATACAGCTCAGACATATATATACCCTGTATACACCTCACACAGCTATATATATACACTGTATACAGCTCAGACATATATATACCCTGTATACACCTCACACAGCTATATATATACACTGTATACAGCTCAGACATATATATATATATATATATATATATATATATATATATATACACCATGTACACTGTATACAGCTCAGACATATATATACCCTGTATACACCTCACACAGCTATATATACACTGTATACAGCTCAGACATATATATATATATATATATACACCCTGTACACTGTATACAGCTCAGACATATATATACCCTGTATACACCTCACACAGCTATATATACACTGTATACAGCTCAGACATATATATATATACACCCTGTACACTGTATACAGCTCAGACATATATATACCCTGTATACACCTCACACAGCTATATATATACACTGTATACAGCTCAGACATATATATATATATATATACACCCTGTACACTGTATACAGCTCAGACATATATATACCCTGTATACACCTCACACAGCTATATATACACTGTATACAGCTCAGGCATATATATATATATACATACACCCTGTACACTGTATACAGCTCAGACATATATATACCCTGTATACACCTCACACAGCTATATATATACACTGTATACAGCTCAGACATATATATATATATATATATATATATATATATATACACCCTGTACACTGTATACAGCTCAGACATATACACTCACCGGTCACTTTATTAGGTCCACCATGCTAGTAACGGGTTGGACCCCCTTTTGCCTTCAGAACTGCCTCAATTCTTGGTGGCATAGATACAACAAGGTGCTGGAAGCATTCCTCAGAGATTTTGCTCCATATTGACATGATGGCATCACACAGTTGCAGTCGCAGATTTGTCGGCTGCACATCCATGATGCGAATCTCCCGTTCCACCACATCCCAAAGATGCTCCTCTATTGGATTGAGATCTGGTGACTGTGGAGGCCATTGGAGTACAGTGAACTCATTGTCATGTTCAAGAAACCAGTCTGAGATGATTCCAGCTTTATGACATGGCATTGCATTATCCTGCTGAAAGTAGCCATCAGATGTTGGGGACATTGTGGTCATAAAGGGATGGACATGGTCAGCAACAATACTCAGGTAGGCTTTGGCGTTGCAACGATGCTCAATTGGTACCAAGGGGCCCAAAGAGTGCCAAGAAAATATTCCCCACATCATGACACCACCACCACCAGCCTGAACCGTTGATACAAGGCAGGATGGATCCATGCTTTCATGTTGTTGACGCCAAATTCTGACCCTACCATCTGAATGTCGCAGCAGAAATCGAGACTCATCAGACCAGGCAACGTTTTTCCAATCTTCAATTGTCCAATTTCGATGAGCTTGTGCAAATTGTAGCCTCAGTTTCCTGTTCTTAGCTGAAAGGAGTGGCCCCCGGTGTGGTCTTCTGCTGCTGTAGCCCATCTGTAGCCTCAAAGTTGGACGTACTGTGCGGCCTTCAGAGATGCTCTTCTGGCTACCTTGGGTGTAACGGGTGGCTATTTGAGTCACTGTTGCCTTTCTATCAGCTGGAACCAGTCTGGCCATTCTCCTCTGACCTCTGGCATCAACAACGCATTTCCGCCCCCCACAGAACTGCCGCTCACTGGATGTTTTTTCTTTTTCGGACCATTCTCTGTAAACCCTAGAGATGGTTGTGCGTGAAAATCCCAGTAGATCAGCAGTTTCTGAAATACTCAGACCAGCCCTTCTGGCACCAACAACCATGCCACGTTCAAAGGCACTCACATCACCTTTCTTCCCCCCCATACTGATGCTCGGTTTGAACTGCAGGAGATTGTCTTGACCATGTCTACATGCCGAAATGCACGGAGTTGCCGCCATGTGATTGGCTGATTAGAAATTAAGTGTTAACGAGCAGTTGGACAGGTGTACCTAATAAAGTGGCCGGTGAGTGTATATACCCTGTATACACCTCACACAGCTATATATACACTGTATACAGCTCAGACATATATATATACACCCTGTACACTGTATACAGCTCAGACATATATATACCCTGTATACACCTCATACAGCTATATATATACACTGTATACAGCTCAGACATATATATACACCCTGTACACTGTATACAGCTCAGACATATATATACCCTGTATACACCTCACAGCTATATATATACACACTGTATACAGCTCAGACATATATATATATATATACACCCCTGTACACTGTATACAGCTCAGACATATATATACCCTGTATACACCTCACACAGCTATATATATATACACTGTATACAGCTCAGACATATATATATATATATATATATATATATATATATATATACACCCTGTACACTGTATACAGCTCAGACATATATATGCCCTGTATACACCTCACACAGCTATATATACACTGTATACAGCTCAGATATATATATATATATATATATATATATATATATATATATACACCCCTGTACACTGTATACACTTCACACAGCTATATATACACCGGTGTATACTGCTCTATATATACCTCACATAGCTATATATACCCTGTATACACCTCACACAGCTATATATATATACACTGTATACAGCTCAGACATATATATACACCCTGTACACTGTATACAGCTCAGACATATATATACCCTGTATACACCTCACACAGCTATATATATACACTGTATACAGCTCAGACATATATATATATATATATATATATATATATATATATACACCCTGTACACTGTATACAGCTCAGACATATATATACCCTGTATACACCTCACACAGCTATATATACACTGTATACAGCTCAGACATATATATATATACACCCTGTACACTGTATACAGCTCAGACATATATATACCCTGTATACACCTCACACAGCTATATATATACACTGTATACAGCTCAGACATATATATATATATATATACACCCTGTACACTGTATACAGCTCAGACATATATATATACCCTGTATACACCTCACACGGCTATATATATACACTGTATACAGCTCAGACATATATATATATACACCCTGTACACTGTATACAGCTCAGACATATATATACCCTGTATACACCTCACACAGCTATATATACACTGTATACAGCTCAGACATATATATATATATATATATATATATATATACACCCCTGTACACTGTATACACTTCACACAGCTATATATACACCGGTGTATACTGCTCTATATATACCTCACATAGCTATATATACACTGTATACAGCTCACACATCTATATATACACCGGTGTACACTGTATATATACCTCACACATCTATATATACACCCTGTATACAGCTCTCTCTCTCTCTATATATATATATACCACTGTACACAGCTCACACATCTATATATACACTGTATACAGCTCAGACAGCTATATATACACCCCTGTACACAGCTCACACATCTATATATACACCGCTGTATACAGCTCAGACAGCTATATATATACCCTCTACACTGTATACACCTCTATATATCAGACATCTATATATACACCTCAGACAGCTATATATACACCCTGTACACACCTTTATATACCTCAGACATCTATATATACACCCCTGTATACTGCATACAGCTCTGTATACACCTCAGACAGCCATATACTGTATACACCTCTGTACGCTGTATATACCTCAGATAGACATATATACACCCCTGTACGCTGTATACACCCCTATATACAACTCAGGTGCCTCTATATACACCCTTACACACTGTATACAGCTCTATATGCACTTCTGTACGCTGTATACACAGGACGTCTGAGTTTCATGGTCCCCTTGATTGGTGATGTGATGCCTCGGTCTTGTAGAAGGACATCAAATCAAACAGCTTTATTGGCATTAGTAAAGTGTGGGGGAGGAGTTGGAGTCGCGGGGGAAGGGGCGGCTGATTTGGGGTATAACAGTCCGTGGAGTCTCATCTTCCTCTTGTTTGGTGACAGCTGGACACGTATTGGGCAGCGATCTCCACAGTGGCCTCTTCTTCTCCCAGTAGGATGTAGAGTTTCCTCTTCTCCCAGTCTGGGATGTGGGCAGAGAGTCTTTGGTAGTAGCCGGCCCTCACAGCTGAGTATTTGGTGCAGTGTAGCAGGAAGTGGGTCTCATCTTCTAGGGCCCCCTGGTCACAGTGCTGGCACAGTCTCTTCTCCCGTGGCTTGTACGTCTGCCTGTATCGCCCCGTCTCTATCTCTAGGTTGTGGGCGCTCAGTCTGTACCGGCTCAGGGTCTGTCTGTGCTTGGGGTGGCGTATTCTCTCCAGGTAGGTGGCCATGGTGTAGTCCCTTTGTAGGGATTGGTACACATTGGTGAGTTTCTTGGAGTTATTTATTGCGCTTCTCCATTCCTCCATGTACCGCTCTCTGTTTCTCTCAATGACTCCTTTTATTTGAGCCTTGTTCGGGGCATGTTGGGGGTTTTGGCTTGGCAGATGGCTGATGCTTGGTTGGGGGATATCAGTACTTCTCGGGGCTCTGTGGTTCAGCCAGGCTTGGTGGTGGTAAGAGTCAGGACTGCTGCCCTGTATGTGAGTCCAGAATGATAGCGCCCTCTTCTGTATGGTGAGCCATAGGGGGAGTCTGCCTAGCTCTGCCCTGCAGGCCATGTTGGAGGTGTTGCGATGGACATGGAGCAGGTATTTGCAGAACTCCAGGTGGAAGTTCTCTGTTGGGCTGGAATCCCACTTTGACTGGTCTGGGTAGGTGGCTGGGCCCCAAACCTCGCTGCCATAGAGAAGGAATGGGGAGATGACAGCGTCAAATATCTTCATCCAGACCCTCACCGGTGGTTTGAGGTGGTACAGTTGTCTTCTGATGGCGTAGAAGGTTCTGCAGGCTTTTGCTTTCAGGGTTTCTATTGCTGCTTTGAAGCTTCCTGATTGGCTGAGCTCCAGCCCCAGGTAGGTGTAGCTGTTGGTTTTCTCCAGTGTGGAGCCGTTCAGTGTGAATTGTGGGGTGGTGGAGGCTTTATTGTGGCCCTTCTTCTGGAATACCATGACTTTGGTCTTCTTCTGGTTGATGGGTAGGGCCCATGTGGTGCTGAATTTTTCCAGCACTGACAGGCTTTCTTGGAGGTCTTTCTCGGTGGGGGACAGAAGTAGGAGGTCGTTGGCATATAGCAGGAACTTCACCTCCCGGTCGTTCAGGGTGACCCCCAGGACACTTGGAACATATTATTGTCCCGTCTCCCCCACATACAGACCCCCAGGACACTTGGTACATATTATAATCCCGTCTCTCCCCCACATACAGACCCCCAGGACACTTGGTACATATTATTGACCGTCTCCCCACATACAGATCCCCAGGACACTTGGAACATATTATTGTCCCGTCTCCCCCACATACAGGCCCCCAGGACACTTGGTACATATTATTGTCCCGTCCCCCCACATACAGGCCCCCAGGACACTTGGTACATATTATTGTCCCGTCTCCCCCACATACAGACCCCCAGGACACTTGGTACATATTATTGACCCGTCTCCCCCACATACAGACCCCCAGGACACTTGGTACATATTATTGTCCCGTCTCCCCCACATACAGACCCCCAGGACACTTGGTACATATTATTGTCCCGTATCCCCCACATACAGACCCCTAGGACACTTGGTACATATTATTGTCCCGTCTCCCCCACATACAGACCCCCAGGACACTTGGAACATATTATTGTCCCGTCTCCCCCACATACAGACCCCCAGGACACTTGGTACATATTATTGTCCCGTCTCCCCCACATACAGACCCCCAGGACACTTGGAACATATTATTGTCCCGTCTCCCCCACATACAGACCCCTAGGACACTTGTAACATATTATTGTCCCGTCTCCCCCACATACAGACCCCCAGGACACTTGGAACATATTATTGTCCCGTCTCCCCCACATACAGACCCCCAGGACACTTGGAACATATTATTGTCCCGTCCCCCCACATACAGACCCCCAGGACAGTTGGTACATATTATTGTCCCGTCTCCCCCACATAGAGACCCCCAGGACACTTGGTACATATTATTATACCCCACATTCGGTGTGCTGCAGGTGAAGGTACCCGGGATCCTGTAGTCCTGATTACAGTTGGGGATTAGAGTTGCAGCAATATATCAGATACTTGAAAGGGCTACAACTATAGGACCCACAACTGCAGTTATCAAGAATACAGTGAGTGCATAATGTGATCCCCCCTCCTTGTAGAGCTGGTGCTATTATTGTACTCTGGGGGAAGAGCCCCAGAGTGGATGCTGAGCCCAGGACAGGTGAGTATAAGTATTTTTTTTTTACTTTTAGTCACCTCCTCTGGGCTGGCATCTAATGGAAAGGGGCCCCGCTCCTTTTCTTTGCACACCTGAGTTGCCCAAGTAGAGAATTCCATTGAGACAGATAACGCCAAACACTTAGCGTCCTCCATGCTGGACGAGCAATCGTACTTCGCGCCGATCAGAGTAGAGTAAGAGAGACATCTTTGGAAAGTGCAGAAGCCGCTCTACAAGACTTCAGACTCATCCTCGGCGATTTCTAGGGATAATGATTTGTTTAACCCCTTAGAGACACAGCCCAAAAGTGCGCTAAGGACCAGGCCTTTTCTTTTTCAAAACTGACGTGTCACTTTAAATGGCAATAACTTTGAGACGCTTTAACTTACACAAGTGATTCTGAGATTGTTTTTTCGTAACACTGTACTTCATGTCAGTAGTAAATTTTGGTTATGTTTTGTCTTTGATTATGAAAAAATAGGAAATTTGGCAAAAATGTGGGGAAAAAAAAAGCAGTTTTCAAACTTTTAAATTGCAAGCCTTTCAAATAGAAAGTCATACTACTCACATTATTCCATAAATATAATTAACCAGGTCTCTGATTTATGGAGCAATCACATCTTAATCGCCCTTTCATTTTTTTCAGATATTATAAGGCTTACAAGTCAAGCAGTAATTTTCCAAATTTTCAAGAATATTTCCAAAACACATTTCTCAAGGGACCAGTTCAGTTCTGAAGGGAACTTGAAAGGCCTCTCTAACAAAACTCCCCCATAAGTCACCCCATCCTTAAAGCAGCACTCCTGAAAGAATCCAAAACAGCAGTTAGAAAGTTTCTTAACCCTTTCAGCATTTCACAGCAATAAAAACAATATGGAGGTCAAATGTACATTTTTCACTTTCTGTCACTAATATATTCATTTAGACCTAGAATTTGCACATTTATTAAGGGTTAAAAGAGAAAATGCACCCCACAATTTGTTAAGCATTTTCTCCTAACTACAGAAATGCCCCACGTGGATGTAAAGTGATGTCTGGTCACACAGTGGGAGACAACAATAGTTGGAGGGTACATTTGACTGTAATTGGTTTTAGTTACCATGACACTTTTGCAGAGGCCTTGAAGTGCCCCTTTTGGAAACTAGACCCCTTGACGTCAGTGTTAAATTTTGAGGCAATTTTGTCTTTTCTAGGTACAAATATAACAATTGATTTTCTAGCTGAACACATTATTCTGAAGACCCTGGAGTGCAAAAATACAAATCCTATCACTTACAAAAGAAGACACCACATTCAGTAAGTGGTTTAGCGTCTTCTTAGAGTATCCAGATTATTTTGTGAAATGTTAAAATAATGATGCAAAACAATGTAATTTGCATTTTTTGCTCCCCAATGTATTCATCTAGGGGTATCATTTAGGGTTTATAACATTAGGAAATTGCAGGTTTATGCAAAAGAGGGGTTTGGTGGCAATCACAACATTAGAAGTTGAATCTACAATTTTCTGTGGAAGAATTCTAATAACGAACAGTGTGGTATTTGTCATAACAAGGAACAATACAGCGGCCTGAGGAACAGAAGTACCGGGGATCTCTGCCTCGCCCATTTTTGGAGCAGACAGCATTTTTTTTGCGAGTTAGCTCGTGTTGTTGTTGAGGGAATTAGACTGATAAAATGCCTTTCAGTTCGTTGTTTGACCTCTTCAGACTGGGGGTTCTCTATGGGGTCCTGAGGGTCAGAAACGAGGCTGTGAATGATTTCCTCCTGACAATCCAGGGATTTGTCGCTGCCTCCCTTCTTTTCATAAAGTAGAAAGGCATTTTGGATTCCAATCTGAATGAGATAAATGGCCACTTTTTTGTTTTACTAATTATGGCTGTAAGACCCGATCCTTTAAACCCCCCCCCCCCCATGTATTTATTGTACTTGGACACACTGATTGGCTTGTCTGCTGTTGCCCCTCTTTCCCTCGCTACCATTGTTCCTGTGCGATGTATTGTGCTCAACATATAAACATCTCTCCGATCTCTGTATTTAACCGCCATCAACTCTTCACAAGCATAACAGGACCCCCCCCCCTTGTATGCCTTTCCCCACTAGCTGCTGCAGAAAACCAGTTGTTTCTGTGCATGGTCCTGTGCTTGCACCATGCAAATATCTAAATAGGGCCACACTTACATAAAAGTTATCACAGTACAAGTGGTTCCCTTTGTGTAGCCGAGGCTGAATTATTTCCAACACTATTTTACTGCTGGTGGGAAAATTAGGGGGGGGGGGGGGCATCCTCGGGAATCTATTTTTTTTATCTCGTCCTTCATAATTCTTGAAGGCAGCAGTGTATCCTGACCCGCTCTCACAAAGCTTATATAACTTAATGCCATAGCTTGTCCTTTTGGAAGTGCTATATTGGTGAAAGCTAAGGAGGGATTAGTCCACACTGACATTTTGCTCTGGTGTGTAATATTGTAAAAAGGGCGGATTCATAGAGTTTATGAGGGGTCTTAGTTTGAATAACCGATCAGTTTGGGTCATTATTTGGAGGGGCCTGTGAATTGTCATTGAAGGAACCTCATTATTTGTTTGTAACGAAGCCTGGACATGACTGCAGAATATATTGGGGTTGACTGTGCGGGACTTTTTGACCCATATGACCTGATTGAGGTTTTTTTTTTTTTACAATACCCATATTTAGGGTGAGGCCCTAAAATTTTTTGATTTCAGCCAGATCTGTTGGTGTCCAATCTTTGGCATGGACAGATGAAGGTTCCTGTGTTATGTACTTGTTGGGTATGAATTAGTTTGATGGCCGATTCCATTGAAGAGGTCGTCGCTTATAAATAAAGTAGCTCATGTGGGTAAATTGGGAATCATCCACTGTTATGCCAGGAGAGGCAGTAAATGGGGGCATTCTAGGGGCAAAGGATGGAGCAGGTGCCCACTGGAGGGAACGCACATCAACTAGTGGGAAAATGTTACTGTGTGCAGCGGCACTACTAGCTCCTGCACCTTCTGAAGGGTCAAGTTCCTCAGGCAGAATGTTCCTTGAAGACGAATCTGAAGTGACACTTATATTGTCATTGTCTACAAGAGCTTCAGTCTCAGATGCATCTGACCACAGCATAGCGTATACCTCCTCACTGCTATATAAACTCCTCGCCATAATCTCACAATAACACTGCCAGAGCGGAGACAGCGCCACCTACTGGATCCAGGACACCTGACCCTGCTACACCGCATAGATTTGATTTGATAACACTCCCAGAGCGGAGACAGCGCCACCTACTGGATCCAGGACACCTGACCCTGCTACACCGCACAGATAACACTGCCAGAGCGGAGACAGCGCCACCTACTGGATCCAGGACACCTGACCCTGCTACACCGCATAGATAACACTCCCAGAGCGGACACAGCGCCACCTACTGGATCCAGGACACCTGACCCTGCTACACCGCACAGATAACACTGCCAGAGCGGAGACAGCGCCACCTACTGGATCCAGGACACCTGACCCTACTACACCGCATAGATAACACTCCCAGAGCGGAGACAGCGCCACCTACTGGATCCAGGACACCTGACCCTGCTACACCGCATAGATAACACTCCCAGAGCGGACACAGCGCCACCTACTGGATCCAGGACACCTGACCCTGCTACACCGCACAGATAACACTGCCAGAGCGGAGACAGCGCCACCTACTGGATCCAGGACACCTGACCCTACTACACCGCATAGATAACACTCCCAGAGCGGAGACAGCGCCACCTACTGGATCCAGGACACCTGACCCTACTACACCGCATAGATAACACTCCCAGAGCGGAGACAGCGCCACCTACTGGATCCAGGACACCTGACCCTGCTACACCGCATAGATAACACTGCCAGAGCGGAGACAGCGCCACCTACTGGATCCAGGACACCTGACCCTGCTACACCGCATAGATAACACTGCCAGAGCAGAGACAGCGCCACCTACTGGATCCAGGACACCTGACCCTGCTACACCGCATAGATAACACTGCCAGAGCGGAGACAGCGCCACCTACTGGATCCAGGACACCTGACCCTACTACACCGCATAGATAACACTCCCAGAGCGGAGACAGCGCCACCTACTGGATCCAGGACACCTGACCCTGCTACACCGCATAGATAACACTCCCAGAGCGGACACAGCGCCACCTACTGGATCCAGGACACCTGACCCTGCTACACCGCACAGATAACACTGCCAGGGCGGAGACAGCGCCACCTACTGGATCCAGGACACCTGATCCTGCTACACCGCACAGATAACACTGCCAGAGCGGAGACAGCGCCACCTACTGGATCCAGGACACCTGACCCTGCTACACCGCATAGATAACACTCCCAGAGCGGAGACAGCGCCACCTACTGGATCCAGGACACCTGACCCTGCTACACCGCATAGATAACACTGCCAGGGCGGAGACAGCGCCACCTACTGGATCCAGGACACCTGACCCTGCTACACCGCATAGATAACACTGCCAGAGCGGAGACAGCGCCACCTACTGGATCCAGGACACCTGACCCTGCTACACTGCATAGATAACACTGCCAGGGCGGAGACAGCGCCACCTACTGGATCCAGGACACCTGACCCTGCTACACCGCATAGATAACACTGCCAGAGCGGAGACAGCGCCACCTACTGGATCCAGGACACCTGACCCTGCTACACCGCATAGATAACACTGCCAGAGCGGAGACAGCGCCACCTACTGGATCCAGGACACCTGACCCTGCTACACCGCATAGATAACACTGCCAGAGCGGAGACAGCGCCACCTACTGGACCCAGGACACCTGACCCTGCTACACCGAATAGATAACACTGCCAGGGCCGAGACAGCGCCACCTACTGGACCCAGGACACCTGACCCTGCTACACCGCATAGATAACACTGCCAGGGCGGAGACAGCGCCACCTACTGGATCCAGGACACCTGACCCTGCTACACCGCATAGATAACACTGCCAGAGCGGAGACAGCGCCACCTACTGGATCCAGGACACCTGACCCTGCTACACCGCACAGATAACACTGCCAGGGCGGAGACAGCGCCACCTACTGGATCCAGGACACCTGACCCTGCTACACCGCATAGATAACACTCCCAGAGCGGACACAGCGCCACCTACTGGATCCAGGACACCTGACCCTACTACACCGCATAGATAACACTGCCAGAGCGGAGACAGCGCCACCTACTGGATCCAGGACACCTGACCCTGCTACACCGCATAGATAACACTGCCAGAGCGGAGACAGCGCCACCTACTGGATCCAGGACACCTGACCCTGCTACACCGCATAGATAACACTCCCAGAGCGGACACAGCGCCACCTACTGGATCCAGGACACCTGACCCTGCTACACCGCATAGATAACACTGCCAGAGCGGAGACAGCGCCACCTACTGGATCCAGGACACCTGACCCTGCTACACCGCATAGATAACACTCCCAGAGCGGACACAGCGCCACCTACTGGATCCAGGACACCTGACCCTGCTACACCGCATAGATAACACTCCCAGAGCGGACACAGCGCCACCTACTGGATCCAGGACACCTGACCCTGCTACACCGCACAGATAACACTGCCAGAGCGGAGACAGCGCCACCTACTGGATCCAGGACACCTGACCCTACTACACCGCATAGATAACACTCCCAGAGCGGAGACAGCGCCACCTACTGGATCCAGGACACCTGACCCTGCTACACCGCACAGATAACACTCCCAGAGCGGACACAGCGCCACCTACTGGATCCAGGACACCTGACCCTGCTACACCGCATAGATAACACTGCCAGAGCGGAGACAGCGCCACCTACTGGATCCAGGACACCTGACCCTGCTACACCGCATAGATAACACTGCCAGAGCAGAGACAGCGCCACCTACTGGATCCAGGACACCTGACCCTGCTACACCGCATAGATAACACTGCCAGAGCGGAGACAGCGCCACCTACTGGATCCAGGACACCTGACCCTACTACACCGCATAGATAACACTCCCAGAGCGGAGACAGCGCCACCTACTGGATCCAGGACACCTGACCCTGCTACACCGCATAGATAACACTGCCAGGGCGGAGACAGCGCCACCTACTGGATCCAGGACACCTGACCCTGCTACACCGCATAGATAACACTCCCAGAGCGGAGACAGCGCCACCTACTGGATCCAGGACACCTGACCCTGCTACACCGCACAGATAACACTGCCAGGGCGGAGACAGCGCCACCTACTGGATCCAGGACACCTGATCCTGCTACACCGCACAGATAACACTGCCAGAGCGGAGACAGCGCCACCTACTGGATCCAGGACACCTGACCCTGCTACACCGCATAGATAACACTCCCAGAGCGGAGACAGCGCCACCTACTGGATCCAGGACACCTGACCCTGCTACACCGCATAGATAACACTGCCAGGGCGGAGACAGCGCCACCTACTGGATCCAGGACACCTGACCCTGCTACACCGCATAGATAACACTGCCAGAGCGGAGACAGCGCCACCTACTGGATCCAGGACACCTGACCCTGCTACACTGCATAGATAACACTGCCAGGGCGGAGACAGCGCCACCTACTGGATCCAGGACACCTGACCCTGCTACACCGCATAGATAACACTGCCAGAGCGGAGACAGCGCCACCTACTGGATCCAGGACACCTGACCCTGCTACACCGCATAGATAACACTGCCAGAGCGGAGACAGCGCCACCTACTGGATCCAGGACACCTGACCCTGCTACACCGCATAGATAACACTGCCAGAGCGGAGACAGCGCCACCTACTGGACCCAGGACACCTGACCCTGCTACACCGAATAGATAACACTGCCAGGGCCGAGACAGCGCCACCTACTGGACCCAGGACACCTGACCCTGCTACACCGCATAGATAACACTGCCAGGGCGGAGACAGCGCCACCTACTGGATCCAGGACACCTGACCCTGCTACACCGCATAGATAACACTGCCAGAGCGGAGACAGCGCCACCTACTGGATCCAGGACACCTGACCCTGCTACACCGCACAGATAACACTGCCAGGGCGGAGACAGCGCCACCTACTGGATCCAGGACACCTGACCCTGCTACACCGCATAGATAACACTCCCAGAGCGGACACAGCGCCACCTACTGGATCCAGGACACCTGACCCTACTACACCGCATAGATAACACTGCCAGAGCGGAGACAGCGCCACCTACTGGATCCAGGACACCTGACCCTGCTACACCGCATAGATAACACTGCCAGAGCGGAGACAGCGCCACCTACTGGATCCAGGACACCTGACCCTGCTACACCGCATAGATAACACTCCCAGAGCGGACACAGCGCCACCTACTGGATCCAGGACACCTGACCCTGCTACACCGCATAGATAACACTGCCAGAGCGGAGACAGCGCCACCTACTGGATCCAGGACACCTGACCCTGCTACACCGCATAGATAACACTCCCAGAGCGGACACAGCGCCACCTACTGGATCCAGGACACCTGACCCTGCTACACCGCATAGATAACACTGCCAGAGCGGAGACAGCGCCACCTACTGGATCCAGGACACCTGACCCTGCTACACCGCATAGATAACACTGCCAGAGCGGAGACAGCGCCACCTACTGGATCCAGGACACCTGACCCTGCTACACCGCATAGATAACACTGCCAGAGCGGAGACAGCGCCACCTACTGGACCCAGGACACCTGACCCTGCTACACCGAATAGATAACACTGCCAGGGCCGAGACAGCGCCACCTACTGGACCCAGGACACCTGACCCTGCTACACCGCATAGATAACACTGCCAGGGCGGAGACAGCGCCACCTACTGGATCCAGGACACCTGACCCTGCTACACCGCATAGATAACACTGCCAGAGCGGAGACAGCGCCACCTACTGGATCCAGGACACCTGACCCTACTACACCGCATAGATAACACTCCCAGAGCGGAGACAGCGCCACCTACTGGATCCAGGACACCTGACCCTGCTACACCGCATAGATAACACTCCCAGAGCGGACACAGCGCCACCTACTGGATCCAGGACACCTGACCCTGCTACACCGCACAGATAACACTGCCAGGGCGGAGACAGCGCCACCTACTGGATCCAGGACACCTGATCCTGCTACACCGCACAGATAACACTGCCAGAGCGGAGACAGCGCCACCTACTGGATCCAGGACACCTGACCCTGCTACACCGCATAGATAACACTCCCAGAGCGGAGACAGCGCCACCTACTGGATCCAGGACACCTGACCCTGCTACACCGCATAGATAACACTGCCAGGGCGGAGACAGCGCCACCTACTGGATCCAGGACACCTGACCCTGCTACACCGCATAGATAACACTGCCAGAGCGGAGACAGCGCCACCTACTGGATCCAGGACACCTGACCCTGCTACACTGCATAGATAACACTGCCAGGGCGGAGACAGCGCCACCTACTGGATCCAGGACACCTGACCCTGCTACACCGCATAGATAACACTGCCAGAGCGGAGACAGCGCCACCTACTGGATCCAGGACACCTGACCCTGCTACACCGCATAGATAACACTGCCAGAGCGGAGACAGCGCCACCTACTGGATCCAGGACACCTGACCCTGCTACACCGCATAGATAACACTGCCAGAGCGGAGACAGCGCCACCTACTGGACCCAGGACACCTGACCCTGCTACACCGAATAGATAACACTGCCAGGGCCGAGACAGCGCCACCTACTGGACCCAGGACACCTGACCCTGCTACACCGCATAGATAACACTGCCAGGGCGGAGACAGCGCCACCTACTGGATCCAGGACACCTGACCCTGCTACACCGCACAGATAACACTGCCAGAGCGGAGACAGCGCCACCTACTGGATCCAGGACACCTGACCCTGCTACACCGCACAGATAACACTGCCAGGGCGGAGACAGCGCCACCTACTGGATCCAGGACACCTGACCCTGCTACACCGCATAGATAACACTCCCAGAGCGGACACAGCGCCACCTACTGGATCCAGGACACCTGACCCTACTACACCGCATAGATAACACTGCCAGAGCGGAGACAGCGCCACCTACTGGATCCAGGACACCTGACCCTGCTACACCGCATAGATAACACTGCCAGAGCGGAGACAGCGCCACCTACTGGATCCAGGACACCTGACCCTGCTACACCGCATAGATAACACTCCCAGAGCGGACACAGCGCCACCTACTGGATCCAGGACACCTGACCCTGCTACACCGCATAGATAACACTGCCAGAGCGGAGACAGCGCCACCTACTGGATCCAGGACACCTGACCCTGCTACACCGCATAGATAACACTCCCAGAGCGGACACAGCGCCACCTACTGGATCCAGGACACCTGACCCTGCTACACCGCATAGATAACACTCCCAGAGCGGACACAGCGCCACCTACTGGATCCAGGACACCTGACCCTGCTACACCGCACAGATAACACTGCCAGAGCGGAGACAGCGCCACCTACTGGATCCAGGACACCTGACCCTACTACACCGCATAGATAACACTCCCAGAGCGGAGACAGCGCCACCTACTGGATCCAGGACACCTGACCCTGCTACACCGCACAGATAACACTCCCAGAGCGGACACAGCGCCACCTACTGGATCCAGGACACCTGACCCTGCTACACCGCATAGATAACACTGCCAGAGCGGAGACAGCGCCACCTACTGGATCCAGGACACCTGACCCTGCTACACCGCATAGATAACACTGCCAGAGCAGAGACAGCGCCACCTACTGGATCCAGGACACCTGACCCTGCTACACCGCATAGATAACACTGCCAGAGCGGAGACAGCGCCACCTACTGGATCCAGGACACCTGACCCTACTACACCGCATAGATAACACTCCCAGAGCGGAGACAGCGCCACCTACTGGATCCAGGACACCTGACCCTGCTACACCGCATAGATAACACTGCCAGGGCGGAGACAGCGCCACCTACTGGATCCAGGACACCTGACCCTGCTACACCGCACAGATAACACTGCCAGGGCGGAGACAGCGCCACCTACTGGATCCAGGACACCTGATCCTGCTACACCGCACAGATAACACTGCCAGAGCGGAGACAGCGCCACCTACTGGATCCAGGACACCTGACCCTGCTACACCGTATAGATAACACTCCCAGAGCGGAGACAGCGCCACCTACTGGATCCAGGACACCTGACCCTGCTACACCGCATAGATAACACTGCCAGGGCGGAGACAGCGCCACCTACTGGATCCAGGACACCTGACCCTGCTACACCGCATAGATAACACTGCCAGAGCGGAGACAGCGCCACCTACTGGATCCAGGACACCTGACCCTGCTACACCGCATAGATAACACTGCCAGGGCGGAGACAGCGCCACCTACTGGATCCAGGACACCTGACCCTGCTACACCGCATAGATAACACTGCCAGAGCGGAGACAGCGCCACCTACTGGATCCAGGACACCTGACCCTGCTACACCGCATAGATAACACTGCCAGAGCGGAGACAGCGCCACCTACTGGATCCAGGACACCTGACCCTGCTACACCGCATAGATAACACTGCCAGAGCGGAGACAGCGCCACCTACTGGACCCAGGACACCTGACCCTGCTACACCGAATAGATAACACTGCCAGGGCCGAGACAGCGCCACCTACTGGACCCAGGACACCTGACCCTGCTACACCGCATAGATAACACTGCCAGGGCGGAGACAGCGCCACCTACTGGATCCAGGACACCTGACCCTGCTACACCGCATAGATAACACTGCCAGAGCGGAGACAGCGCCACCTACTGGATCCAGGACACCTGACCCTGCTACACCGCACAGATAACACTGCCAGAGCGGAGACAGCGCCACCTACTGGATCCAGGACACCTGACCCTGCTACACCGCACAGATAACACTGCCAGGGCGGAGACAGCGCCACCTACTGGATCCAGGACACCTGACCCTGCTACACCGCATAGATAACACTCCCAGAGCGGACACAGCGCCACCTACTGGATCCAGGACACCTGACCCTACTACACCGCATAGATAACACTGCCAGAGCGGAGACAGCGCCACCTACTGGATCCAGGACACCTGACCCTGCTACACCGCATAGATAACACTGCCAGAGCGGAGACAGCGCCACCTACTGGATCCAGGACACCTGACCCTGCTACACCGCATAGATAACACTCCCAGAGCGGACACAGCGCCACCTACTGGATCCAGGACACCTGACCCTGCTACACCGCATAGATAACACTGCCAGAGCGGAGACAGCGCCACCTACTGGATCCAGGACACCTGACCCTGCTACACCGCATAGATAACACTCCCAGAGCGGACACAGCGCCACCTACTGGATCCAGGACACCTGACCCTGCTACACCGCATAGATAACACTGCCAGAGCGGAGACAGCGCCACCTACTGGATCCAGGACACCTGACCCTGCTACACCGCATAGATAACACTGCCAGAGCGGAGACAGCGCCACCTACTGGATCCAGGACACCTGACCCTGCTACACCGCATAGATAACACTGCCAGAGCGGAGACAGCGCCACCTACTGGACCCAGGACACCTGACCCTGCTACACCGAATAGATAACACTGCCAGGGCCGAGACAGCGCCACCTACTGGACCCAGGACACCTGACCCTGCTACACCGCATAGATAACACTGCCAGGGCGGAGACAGCGCCACCTACTGGATCCAGGACACCTGACCCTGCTACACCGCATAGATAACACTGCCAGAGCGGAGACAGCGCCACCTACTGGATCCAGGACACCTGACCCTGCTACACCGCACAGATAACACTGCCAGGGCGGAGACAGCGCCACCTACTGGATCCAGGACACCTGACCCTGCTACACCGCATAGATAACACTCCCAGAGCGGACACAGCGCCACCTACTGGATCCAGGACACCTGACCCTACTACACCGCATAGATAACACTGCCAGAGCGGAGACAGCGCCACCTACTGGATCCAGGACACCTGACCCTGCTACACCGCATAGATAACACTGCCAGAGTGGAGACAGCGCCACCTACTGGATCCAGGACACCTGACCCTGCTACACCGCATAGATAACACTGCCAGAGTGGAGACAGCGCCACCTACTGGATCCAGGACACCTGACCCTACTACACCGCATAGATAACACTGCCAGAGCGGAGACAGCGCCACCTACTGGATCCAGGACACCTGACCCTGCTACACCGCATAGATAACACTGCCAGAGCGGAGACAGCGCCACCTACTGGATCCAGGACACCTGACCCTGCTACACCGCATAGATAACACTGCCAGAGCGGAGACAGCGCCACCTACTGGATCCAGGACACCTGACCCTACTACACCGCATAGATAACACTCCCAGAGCGGAGACAGCGCCACCTACTGGATCCAGGACACCTGACCCTGCTACACCGCATAGATAACACTCCCAGAGCGGAGACAGCGCCACCTACTGGATCCAGGACACCTGACCCTGCTACACCGCACAGATAACACTGCCAGAGCGGAGACAGCGCCACCTACTGGACCCAGGACACCTGACCCTGCTACACCGAATAGATAACACTGCCAGGGCCGAGACAGCGCCACCTACTGGACCCAGGACACCTGACCCTGCTACACCGCATAGATAACACTGCCAGGGCGGAGACAGCGCCACCTACTGGACCCAGGACACCTGACCCTGCTACACCGCATAGATAACACTGCCAGAGCGGAGACAGCGCCACCTACTGGATCCAGGACACCTGACCCTGCTACACCGCACAGATAACACTGCCAGGGCGGAGACAGCGCCACCTACTGGATCCAGGACACCTGACCCTGCTACACCGCATAGATAACACTCCCAGAGCGGACACAGCGCCACCTACTGGATCCAGGACACCTGACCCTACTACACCGCATAGATAACACTGCCAGAGCGGAGACAGCGCCACCTACTGGATCCAGGACACCTGACCCTGCTACACCGCATAGATAACACTGCCAGAGCGGAGACAGCGCCACCTACTGGATCCAGGACACCTGACCCTGCTACACCGCATAGATAACACTCCCAGAGCGGACACAGCGCCACCTACTGGATCCAGGACACCTGACCCTGCTACACCGCATAGATAACACTGCCAGAGCGGAGACAGCGCCACCTACTGGATCCAGGACACCTGACCCTGCTACACCGCATAGATAACACTCCCAGAGCGGACACAGCGCCACCTACTGGATCCAGGACACCTGACCCTGCTACACCGCATAGATAACACTCCCAGAGCGGACACAGCGCCACCTACTGGATCCAGGACACCTGACCCTGCTACACCGCACAGATAACACTGCCAGAGCGGAGACAGCGCCACCTACTGGATCCAGGACACCTGACCCTACTACACCGCATAGATAACACTCCCAGAGCGGAGACAGCGCCACCTACTGGATCCAGGACACCTGACCCTGCTACACCGCACAGATAACACTCCCAGAGCGGACACAGCGCCACCTACTGGATCCAGGACACCTGACCCTGCTACACCGCATAGATAACACTGCCAGAGCGGAGACAGCGCCACCTACTGGATCCAGGACACCTGACCCTGCTACACCGCATAGATAACACTGCCAGAGCAGAGACAGCGCCACCTACTGGATCCAGGACACCTGACCCTGCTACACCGCATAGATAACACTGCCAGAGCGGAGACAGCGCCACCTACTGGATCCAGGACACCTGACCCTACTACACCGCATAGATAACACTCCCAGAGCGGAGACAGCGCCACCTACTGGATCCAGGACACCTGACCCTGCTACACCGCATAGATAACACTGCCAGGGCGGAGACAGCGCCACCTACTGGATCCAGGACACCTGACCCTGCTACACCGCATAGATAACACTCCCAGAGCGGAGACAGCGCCACCTACTGGATCCAGGACACCTGACCCTGCTACACCGCACAGATAACACTGCCAGGGCGGAGACAGCGCCACCTACTGGATCCAGGACACCTGATCCTGCTACACCGCACAGATAACACTGCCAGAGCGGAGACAGCGCCACCTACTGGATCCAGGACACCTGACCCTGCTACACCGCATAGATAACACTCCCAGAGCGGAGACAGCGCCACCTACTGGATCCAGGACACCTGACCCTGCTACACCGCATAGATAACACTGCCAGGGCGGAGACAGCGCCACCTACTGGATCCAGGACACCTGACCCTGCTACACCGCATAGATAACACTGCCAGAGCGGAGACAGCGCCACCTACTGGATCCAGGACACCTGACCCTGCTACACCGCATAGATAACACTGCCAGGGCGGAGACAGCGCCACCTACTGGATCCAGGACACCTGACCCTGCTACACCGCATAGATAACACTGCCAGAGCGGAGACAGCGCCACCTACTGGATCCAGGACACCTGACCCTGCTACACCGCATAGATAACACTGCCAGAGCGGAGACAGCGCCACCTACTGGATCCAGGACACCTGACCCTGCTACACCGCATAGATAACACTGCCAGAGCGGAGACAGCGCCACCTACTGGACCCAGGACACCTGACCCTGCTACACCGAATAGATAACACTGCCAGGGCCGAGACAGCGCCACCTACTGGACCCAGGACACCTGACCCTGCTACACCGCATAGATAACACTGCCAGGGCGGAGACAGCGCCACCTACTGGATCCAGGACACCTGACCCTGCTACACCGCATAGATAACACTGCCAGAGCGGAGACAGCGCCACCTACTGGATCCAGGACACCTGACCCTGCTACACCGCACAGATAACACTGCCAGGGCGGAGACAGCGCCACCTACTGGATCCAGGACACCTGACCCTGCTACACCGCATAGATAACACTCCCAGAGCGGACACAGCGCCACCTACTGGATCCAGGACACCTGACCCTACTACACCGCATAGATAACACTGCCAGAGCGGAGACAGCGCCACCTACTGGATCCAGGACACCTGACCCTGCTACACCGCATAGATAACACTGCCAGAGCGGAGACAGCGCCACCTACTGGATCCAGGACACCTGACCCTGCTACACCGCATAGATAACACTCCCAGAGCGGACACAGCGCCACCTACTGGATCCAGGACACCTGACCCTGCTACACCGCATAGATAACACTGCCAGAGCGGAGACAGCGCCACCTACTGGATCCAGGACACCTGACCCTGCTACACCGCATAGATAACACTCCCAGAGCGGACACAGCGCCACCTACTGGATCCAGGACACCTGACCCTGCTACACCGCATAGATAACACTGCCAGAGCGGAGACAGCGCCACCTACTGGATCCAGGACACCTGACCCTGCTACACCGCATAGATAACACTGCCAGAGCGGAGACAGCGCCACCTACTGGATCCAGGACACCTGACCCTGCTACACCGCATAGATAACACTGCCAGAGCGGAGACAGCGCCACCTACTGGACCCAGGACACCTGACCCTGCTACACCGAATAGATAACACTGCCAGGGCCGAGACAGCGCCACCTACTGGACCCAGGACACCTGACCCTGCTACACCGCATAGATAACACTGCCAGGGCGGAGACAGCGCCACCTACTGGATCCAGGACACCTGACCCTACTACACCGCATAGATAACACTCCCAGAGCGGAGACAGCGCCACCTACTGGATCCAGGACACCTGACCCTGCTACACCGCACAGATAACACTGCCAGGGCGGAGACAGCGCCACCTACTGGATCCAGGACACCTGACCCTGCTACACCGCATAGATAACACTGCCAGAGCGGAGACAGCGCCACCTACTGGATCCAGGACACCTGACCCTACTACACCGCATAGATAACACTCCCAGAGCGGAGACAGCGCCACCTACTGGATCCAGGACACCTGACCCTGCTACACCGCACAGATAACACTGCCAGGGCGGAGACAGCGCCACCTACTGGATCCAGGACACCTGACCCTGCTACACCGCATAGATAACACTCCCAGAGCGGAGACAGCGCCACCTACTGGATCCAGGACACCTGACCCTGCTACACCGCATAGATAACACTGCCAGAGCGGAGACAGCGCCACCTACTGGATCCAGGACACCTGACCCTGCTACACCGCACAGATAACACTCCCAGAGCGGAGACAGCGCCACCTACTGGATCCAGGACACCTGACCCTGCTACACCGCACAGATAACACTCCCAGAGCGGAGACAGCGCCACCTACTGGATCCAGGACACCTGACCCTGCTACACCGCACAGATAACACTCCCAGAGCGGAGACAGCGCCACCTACTGGATCCAGGACACCTGACCCTGCTACACCGCATAGATAACACTGCCAGAGCGGAGACAGCGCCACCTACTGGATCCAGGACACCTGACCCTGCTACACCGCATAGATAACACTGCCAGAGCGGAGACAGCGCCACCTACTGGATCCAGGACACCTGACCCTGCTACACCGCATAGATAACACTGCCAGAGCGGAGACAGCGCCACCTACTGGATCCAGGACACCTGACCCTGCTACACCGCACAGATAACACTGCCAGAGCGGAGACAGCGCCACCTACTGGATCCAGGACACCTGACCCTGCTACACCGCATAGATAACACTCCCAGAGCGGACACAGCGCCACCTACTGGATCCAGGACACCTGACCCTGCTACACCGCACAGATAACACTGCCAGAGCGGACACAGCGCCACCTACTGGATCCAGGACACCTGACCCTGCTACACCGCATAGATAACACTCCCAGAGCGGAGACAGCGCCACCTACTGGATCCAGGACACCTGACCCTGCTACACCGCATAGATAACACTGCCAGAGCGGAGACAGCGCCACCTACTGGATCCAGGACACCTGACCCTGCTACACCGCATAGATAACACTGCCAGAGCGGAGACAGCGCCACCTACTGGATCCAGGACACCTGACCCTACTACACCGCATAGATAACACTGCCAGGGCCGAGACAGCGCCACCTACTGGATCCAGGACACCTGACCCTGCTACAGGCCACCCTTTCCTGAGTACACTCGCTCTGCTCCCTGTCAGTTTGGTTTATGGGGCTCTGTAATGACCGGCCCTCAGGGCCCCAACTCCCCGCCGTCGTCTCTTCTCCCCTCAGGTAACCTGAAAGCATTTCCCGCCTCAGTGATGACACGTAGGACACAGCTCGCAATGTGAACGCGCATGCTCCGGGTTGACGTCAGGCAGACGCGCAGATGGAAGGGAGTGCGCTTGCGCAGTGCTCGCTCTCTCTCTCTGACTGGTCGCTGGTGGCGGCCGCCATTTTGCTGGGAACCGGACAGAGGTTTATTAGGTTTTCTGCTGCCCCCGGTGACACCGAGTCCTAGTCCCGGATCTCCACTCCTGCTAGTCGGTAGAATTGTCTCAGAGGACGTTGCCGGGAGTTCACCCGGAGGAGCCATGGACGATGACGGGCAGCCCCGGACCCTGTGAGTATGCGGCAGCTGCTGGGCCCCGGGCAGTGTCAGATGAGGCGGGGGCCCCTCATGTCACGTGTCCATCACTGACTACTGCTAGTAGATGAGCTGCAGCTTGTGTGGTCACATGGTTTGTGGTGTGACGTCAGAGTGTCGTTGTGATGTCACTCACTGTCATGTGACCCTTTGTGTCATGGCGTCTCCGCTAACAGAACAGGACATTTGGTCTTGTCTTCTGCATCTGATTCTGAGGATGTTTGTGACCAATTAAACATCTGTCGGCGAAGAACGCTGCTGTCTGCCTGATGGGGCGTATCAAGGGGGTACGACATAGGTGACGGCGGCGGGGAAGGAGGAGGTGGCGAGGAAGGAGGGGGTGACGGCGGCGGGGACGGAGGAGGAGGTGGCAGGGAAGGTAGGGGTGACGGCGACGGGGGAAGAGGAGGTGACGGCGGCGGGGAAGGAGGGGGTGACGGCGGCGGGGACGGAGGAGGAGGTGGCAGGGAAGGTAGGGGTGACGGCGACGGGGGAAGAGGAGGTGACGGCGGCGGGGAAGGAGGGGGTGACGGCGGCGGGGACGGAGGAGGAGGTGGCAGGGAAGGAAGGGGTGACGGCGA
The DNA here is from genome assembly GCF_031893055.1 of Leptodactylus fuscus. NCBI lineage: Eukaryota > Metazoa > Chordata > Amphibia > Anura > Leptodactylidae > Leptodactylus > Leptodactylus fuscus. The sequence continues at coordinate 179,783 of NC_134274.1, read as the reverse complement.
CGGGGGAAGAGGAGGAGGTGACGGCGGCGGGGAAGGAGGAGGTGGCGAGGAAGGAGGGGGTGACGGCGGCGGGGAAGGAGGGGGTGACGGCGGCGGGGACGGAGGAGGAGGTGGCAGGGAAGGAAGGGGTGACGGGGGAGGAGGAGGAGGTGGCAGGGAAGGAAGGGGTGACGGCGACGGGGGAGGAGGTGACGGCGGCGGGGAAGGAGGAGGCGACAGGGTAGGAGGAGGTGGCAGGGAAGGAAGGGGCGACGGGGGAGGAGGAGGAGGTGGCGACAGGGTAGGAGGAGGTGGCGAGGAAGGAGGAGGTGGCGAGGAAGGAGGAGGTGGCAGGGAAGGAAGGGGTGACGGCGACGGGGGAGGAGGAGGAGGTGGCAGGGAAGGAAGGGGCGACGGGGGAGGAGGAGGAGGAGGAGGTGGCAGGAAAGGAAGGGGCGACGGGGGAGGAGGAGGAGGAGGAGGTGGCAGGGAAGGAAGGGGCGACGGGGGAGGAGGTGGCAGGGAAGGAAGGGGTGACGGCGACGGGGGAGGAGGTGACGGCGGCGGGGAAGGAGGAGGCGACGGGGTAGGAGGAGGTGGCGAGGAAGGAGGAGGTGACGGCGGCGGCGAAGGAGGAGGGGGTGGCGGGGGCGGCGGGGGGAAGGAGGAGGTGACAGAGAAGGAGGAGGTGAAGGCGGCGGGGAAGGAGGGGGGGGCGGCGACGGGGGAGGAGGGGGCGACGGGGGAGGAAGAGGTGACGGCGGCGGGGAAGGAGGGGGTGCAGGCGGCGGGGAAGGAGGAGGTGACAGAGGAGGTGAAGGCGGCGGGGAAGGAGGGGGTGCGGGTGATAGGGAAGGAGGAGGTGACGGCAGCGGGGAAGGAGGAGGTGACGGCAGCGGGAAAGGAGGGGGGGGGGGCGGCGACGGGGGAGGAGGGGGTGCAGGCGGCGGGGAAGGAGGAGGTGACAGAGGAGGTGAAGGCGGCAGGGAAGGAGGGGGTGCGGGTGATAGGGAAGGAGGAGGTGACGGCAGCGGGGAAGGAGGAGGTGACGGCAGCGGGGAAGGAGGGGGGGCGGCGACGGGGGAGGAGGGGGTGACAGCAGCAGGGAAGGAGGGGGTGACGGGGGCGGGGAAGGAGGAGGTGACAGGGAAGGAGGAGGTGACGGTGGCGGGGAAGGAGGGGGGGGGCGGCGACGGGGGAGGAGGGGGTGACAGCAGCAGGGAAGGAGGGGGGGGCGGGGAAGGAGGAGGGGGTGACGGCGACGGGGAAGGAGGAGGTGACGGCGGCGGGGACGGAGGAGGGGGTGACGGCGACGGGGAAGGAGGAGGTGACGGAAGGAGGGGGCGATGGGGGAGGAGGAGGAGGTGACGGTGGCGGGGAAGGAGGAGGTGACGGTGGCGGGGAAGGAGGAGGTGACGGGGGCGGGGAAGGAGGAGGCGACAGGGTAGGAGGAGGTGCGGGTGACGGCGGCGAGGAAGGAGGGGGTGCAGGTGGCGGGGAAGGAGGGGATGACGGAGGCTGGGAAGGAGGGGGTGACGGCGGCGGGGAAGGAGGGGATGACGGCGGCGGGGAAGGAGGGGATGACGGCGGCTGGGAAGGAGGGGGTGACAGGTGGCGGGGAAGGAGGGGATGACGGCGGCGGGGAAGGAGGGTGTGACGGCGGCGGGGAAGGAGGGGGTGATGGGGGGCGAGGAAGGAGGGGGTGACGGGGGCGGGGAAGGAGGAGGGGTGGGGATGGAGGAGGTGACGGCGCCGGGGAAGGAGGAGGTGCAGGTGGTGAGGAAGGAGGAGGTGCGGGTGACTGCGACAGGGTAGGAGGAGGTGCGGGTGGCGGGGTAGGAGGAGATGCGGGTGACAGGGTAGGAGGAGATGCGGGTGACAGGGTAGGAGGAGGTGACAGGGTAGGAGGAGATGCGGGTGACAGGGTAGGAGGAGATGCGGGTGACAGGGTAGGAGGAGGTGACAGGGTAGGAGGAGATGCGGGTGACAGGGTAGGAGGAGATGCGGGTGACAGGGTAGGAGGAGATGCGGGTGACAGGGTAGGAGGAGAGGCGGGTGACAGGGTAGGAGGAGGTGACAGGGTAGGAGGAGATGCGGGTGACAGGGTAGGAGGAGGTGCGGGTGACAGGGTAGGAGGAGGTGACAGGGTAGGAGGAGATGCGGGTGACAGGGTAGGAGGAGATGCGGGTGACAGGGTAGGAGGAGATGCGGGTGACAGGGTAGGAGGAGATGCGGGTGACAGGGTAGGAGGAGGTGACAGGGTAGGAGGAGGTGACAGGGTAGGAGGAGGTGACAGGGTAGGAGGAGATGCGGGTGACAGGGTAGGAGGAGATGCGGGTGACAGGGTAGGAGGAGATGCGGGTGACAGGGTAGGAGGAGGTGACAGGGTAGGAGGAGGTGACAGGGTAGGAGGAGGTGACAGGGTAGGAGGAGATGCGGGTGACAGGGTAGGAGGAGATGCGGGTGACAGGGTAGGAGGAGATGCGGGTGACAGGGTAGGAGGAGGTGACAGGGTAGGAGGAGGTGACAGGGTAGGAGGAGATGCGGGTGACAGGGCAGGAGGAGATGCGGGTGACAGGGTAGGAGGAGGTGACAGGGTAGGAGGAGGTGACAGGGTAGGAGGAGATGCGGGTGACAGGGTAGGAGGAGATGCGGGTGACAGGGTAGGAGGAGGTGACAGGGTAGGAGGAGGTGCGGGTGACAGGGTAGGAGGAGGTGACAGGGTAGGAGGAGGTGACAGGGTAGGAGGAGATGCGGGTGACAGGGCAGGAGGAGATGCGGGTGACAGGGTAGGAGGAGGTGACAGGGTAGGAGGAGGTGACAGGGTAGGAGGAGATGCGGGTGACAGGGTAGGAGGAGATGCGGGTGACAGGGTAGGAGGAGGTGACAGGGTAGGAGGAGGTGCGGGTGACTGCAAAACGAGGAGGTTGTATGTATTATATAGGTGTACGTGTTCTGTGTGTAAAATCCACGGGTATAGTTTGTATTCTGGTTGGTATTTTGTGGTGGAATCCACTGGAGTGTCAGCTCCAAAATTCCTTAGTGTGAACATACCCAAACGTGGTCAGTTATCGCACCGAGCCGCTCTAGGATGGCTTGCTCATGATAACTGCCCTAATAATATGTACTGAACGCAGTTATAATTCTGGGGCCACAGGGGTCCTCACTAATAGGTGAAACTCTGGGAAGACTGAGCTTGGGGTGTCTGTAGTGCGGAGTGCCGGTGAGCTCATCCTATACCACAGCACTGTACACGGCTTCTTCTACATCGAACAGATTCTCATCCACAAAGGATTTTGGTTGATTTGAAGGGTTTTCTGCAGGATGTCAGAGGGGTGAGGTCAGGTTGGAGCTGAGATAAGTTGTTCGGGGGTTTTTGCCACTGATTTCTCACCAGCTTTCCCTGTATATTTTCCATTCTTTTTGATGTCTCTCCTGTCTTTGGATAAAAAAAAACACAGAAAAATCTGCAACAAAAAAACACTTTTCTGCAACATGTGGCCTTAAAGGGATCCTATCACTCACACACTATTTTTTCTAAGTACCACGCCGGAATAGCCTTAAGAAAGGCTATTCCTCTCCTACCTTTTGTTGTCTTCTCCGCGCTGCCGTTCACCTACAATTCCAGTTCTTGTCAGTATGTAAATTCGTCTCTCCGGCGCCGCCTCTATCTTCTTTAGCTGCGTCCTCTTCTTCCAGCGGTGGCTTGCAACTTCTAGGCCTCGGGCCTTGGGCAGAGTAGACTGCACATGCACACAGGCCACGAGAAAATGGCCGCTTGCACAGTATTGTAAGTGGCCATTTTCTCGTGGCCTGTGGGCATGCGCAGTCTGCTCTGCTCGAGGCCTAGAAGTTACAACCCACCGCCAAAAGAAGAGGCTGAAGAGGACGCTGCTGATGAAGATGGAGGCGGCTCTGGAGAGCTCTCTGGCAGCATTGGGGACGCCCCCAGTGCTGTCTGAGCACTGGGGCCCGCCCCCAGTGCTGTGAGAGGGCTAATTTGCATTCCGACAAGAACTGAGATTGTAGGTGAACAGCGGCGCGGAGAAGACAACGAAAGGTAGGAGACTAATAGCCTTTCTTAAGGCTATTCCGACGTGGTACCTAGGGAAAATAGTGTGTGAATGATAGGATCCCTTTAAGGCCGAGGCCCCACATTGCGTAACACTGTTTAAACAATGGGAGGAATAAGGGCACATAGCAGGCAAACAAAGCAGAATTTCTAAAGCAATATATTTCGGACAAGTCCAATTTCCATAAGTTAGCAGTATAGATAGGATCCTTGAGATGGGACAACCCCTGTAACTTAAATGTGGTCCCAAGTATCTGCGCTATGCCATGTAAACACAGCACCACAGTGCAAGGAGGGCGGGAGACTTAAGAGGAGTCAGGGTGCCGCTATAATACTCTGCTAGGGGGTGACCCTGCCACAAATGATGTCCTCACAGGAGAGTGAGGCCTCCTCTAGTCCGGAGTGCCATGATTTGTCCCGCACTGACCTTGTGCTTTCCCGTTTGCAGGTACGTTGGGAACCTCTCCAGAGATGTCACAGAAGTCCTCATCCTCCAGTTATTCAGTCAGATCGGACCATGTAAAAGCTGTAAAATGATCACTGAGGTGGGTCCTCCGGATACAAACATGACCAGTACATATCACCCGTGCTCAAGGATGCCGCCACAGCCCCTGCCAGCGACAGAGTAGTAGGTTTGGGTCAGTTGGAGTTCTTTTGTAATTCCCCTTTTATTTGCAGGGGCCCGATGCTTACTCCGCCTTTTTATGTATCTACACACGGGGAAGATTTATGAAGACCAGGGCTTTCAGCTCCTAAATCGTTGCCCCCTCTGCCGGTGCAGTCTGTCTGCACTGACACCATTTTATATAAATTTCAGGGTTTTTTTATGCCAAATCCTTATAACTTTACTCCATAGACTCTGCGCTATATAGCGAGCTCTGCTACTGCACATATAGGAGACATACAGGCCTGCTCAGGGACATGGCCTAGACACATACAATACACGTGAGCTCAATGGGTGACCGGCTGAGAGGGATTCCAATCTATAAGGGAAGGGTATGCATTGCCTACATGGTGATGAAGTGACCGCCGAATATTTGTAGCTTGCAGGGTGTCCTTGTCAGGTAGGTAGGGAGCAGTGTGATGTACTGGGGATAGGATGTTCCAGTATATGGCGTGTGCACAGGAGAAGGCTTGCCGATGGTTGTATGAAAAGCCGATAAGGGCACAAAGAGGGTCACATGGGGAGGTATCAGGAGATTAGGTCATGTATGGAGGGGACAGGAGATTAGGTCATGTATGGAGGGGACAGGTTGTGGAGATTACATGTGAGGGGGTATCAGGAGATTAGGTCATGTATGGAGAGGACAGGTTGTGGAGATTACATGTGAGGAGAGGACAGGAGATTAGGTCATGTATGGAGAGGACAGGTTGTGGAGATTACATGTGAGGAGAGGACAGGAGATTAGGTCATGTATGGAGAGGACAGGTGGTGGAGATTACATGTGAGGGGGTATCAGGAGATTAGGTCATGTATGGAGAGGACAGGTTGTGGAGATTACATGTGAGGAGAGGACAGGAGATTAGGTCATGTGTGGAGAGGACAGGTTGTGGAGATTACATGTGAGGAGAGGACAGGAGATTAGGTCATGTATGGAGAGGACAGGTTGTGGAGATTACATGTGAGGAGAGGACAGGAGATTAGGTCATGTATGGAGAGGACAGGTTGTGGAGATTACATGTGAGGAGAGGACAGGAGATTAGGTCATGTGTGGAGAGGACAGGTTGTGGAGATTACATGTGAGGGGGTATCAGGAGATTAGGTCATGTATGGAGAGGACAGGTTGTGGAGATTACATGTGAGGAGAGGACAGGAGATTAGGTCATGTATGGAGAGGACAGGTTGTGGAGATTACATGTGAGGAGAGGACAGGAGATTAGGTCATGTATGGAGAGGACAGGTGGTGGAGATTACATGTGAGGGGGTATCAGGAGATTAGGTCATGTATGGAGAGGACAGGTTGTGGAGATTACATGTGAGGAGAGGACAGGAGATTAGGTCATGTGTGGAGAGGACAGGTTGTGGAGATTACATGTGAGGAGAGGACAGGAGATTAGGTCATGTATGGAGAGGACAGGTTGTGGAGATTACATGTGAGGAGAGGACAGGAGATTAGGTCATGTATGGAGAGGACAGGTTGTGGAGATTACATGTGAGGAGAGGACAGGAGATTAGGTCATGTGTGGAGAGGACAGGTTGTGGAGATTACATGTGAGGAGAGGACAGGAGATTAGGTCATGTATGGAGAGGACAGGTTGTGGAGATTACATGTAAGGAGAGGACGGGAGATTAGGTCATGTATGGAGAGGACAGGTTGTGGAGATTACATGTAAGGAGAGGACGGGAGATTAGGTCATGTATGGAGAGGACAGGTTGTGGAGATTACATGTAAGGAGAGGACGGGAGATTAGGTCATGTATGGAGAGGACAGGTTGTGGAGATTACATGTAAGGAGAGGACGGGAGATTAGGTCATGTATGGAGAGGACAGGTTGTGGAGATTACATGTAAGGAGAGGACAGGAGATTAGCACATGTATGGAGAGGACAGGTGGTGGAGATTACATGTGAGGAGAGGACAGGAGATTAGGACATGTATGGAGAGGACAGGTGGTGGAGATTACATGTGAGGGGGTATCAGGAGGTTAGGTCATGTATGGAGGGGACAGGTTGTGGAGATTACATGTAAGGAGAGGATAGGAGATTAGGTCATGTATGGAGAGGACAGGTGATGGAGATTACATGTGAGGAGAGGACAGGAGATTAGGACATGTATGGAGAGGACAGGTGGTGGAGATTACATGTGAGGAGAGGACAGGCGATTAGGTCATGTATGGAGAGGACAGGTTGTGGAGATTACATGTGAGGAGAGGACAGGAGATTAGGTCATGTATGGAGAGGACAGGTGGTGGAGATTACATGTGAGGAGGTATCAGGAGATTAGGACATGTATGGAGAGGACAGGTGGTGGAGATTACATGTGAGGAGAGGACAGGAGATTAGGACATGTATGGAGAGGACAGGTTGTGGAGATTACATGTGAGGAGAGGACAGGAGATTAGGTCATGTATGGAGAGGACAGGTGGTGGAGATTACATGTGAGGAGGTATCAGGAGATTAGGACATGTATGGAGAGGACAGGTGGTGGAGATTACATGTGAGGAGAGGACAGGAGATTAGGACATGTATGGAGAGGACAGGTTGTGGAGATTACATGTAAGGAGAGGACGGGAGATTAGGTCATGTATGGAGAGGACAGGTTGTGGAGATTACATGTAAGGAGAGGACGGGAGATTAGGTCATGTATGGAGAGGACAGGTTCTGGAGATTACATGTAAGGAGAGGACGGGAGATTAGGTCATGTATGGAGAGGACAGGTTGTGGAGATTACATGTAAGGAGAGGACAGGAGATTAGCACATGTATGGAGAGGACAGGTGGTGGAGATTACATGTGAGGAGAGGACAGGAGATTAGGACATGTATGGAGAGGACAGGTGGTGGAGATTACATGTGAGGGGGTATCAGGAGGTTAGGTCATGTATGGAGGGGACAGGTTGTGGAGATTACATGTAAGGAGAGGATAGGAGATTAGGTCATGTATGGAGAGGACAGGTGATGGAGATTACATGTGAGGAGGTATCAGGAGATTAGGACATGTATGGAGAGGACAGGTGGTGGAGATTACATGTGAGGAGAGGACAGGAGATTAGGACATGTATGGAGAGGACAGGTTGTGGAGATTACATGTGAGGAGAGGACAGGAGATTAGGTCATGTATGGAGAGGACAGGTGGTGGAGATTACATGTGAGGAGGTATCAGGAGATTAGGACATGTATGGAGAGGACAGGTGGTGGAGATTACATGTGAGGAGAGGACAGGAGATTAGGACATGTATGGAGAGGACAGGTGGTGGAGATTACATGTGAGGGGTATCAGGAGGTTAGGTCATGTATGGAGAGGACAGGTTGTGGAGATTACATGTGAGGGGTATCAGGAGGTTAGGTCATGTATGGAGAGGACAGGTGGTGGAGATTACATGTGAGGGGAGGACAGGAGTTTAGGTCATGTATGGAGAGGACAGGTGGTGGAGATTACATGTGAGGGGAGGACAGGAGTTTAGGTCATGTATGGAGAGGACAGGTTGTGGAGATTACATGTGAGGAGGTATCAGGAGATTAGGTCATGTATGGAGAGGACAGGTTGTGGAGATTACATGTGAGGAGAGGACAGGAGATTAGGTCATGTATGGAGAGGACAGGTGGTGGAGATTACATGTGAGGAGGTATCAGGAGATTAGGTCATGTATGGAGAGGACAGGTTGTGGAGATTACATGTGAGGAGGTATCAGGAGATTAGCACATGTATGGAGAGGACAGGTGGTGGAGATTACATGTGAGGAGAGGACAGGAGATTAGGTCATGTATGGAGAGGACAGGTTGTGGAGATTACATGTGAGGAGAGGACAGGAGATTAGGACATGTATGGAGAGGACAGGTTGTGGAGATTACATGTGAGGAGAGGACAGGAGATTAGGACATGTATGGAGAGGACAGGTGGTGGAGATTACATGTGAGGAGAGGACAGGAGATTAGGTCATGTATGGAGAGGACAGGTGGTGGAGATTACATGTGAGGAGAGGACAGGAGATTAGGTCATGTATGGAGAGGACAGGTTGTGGAGATTACATGTGAGGAGAGGACAGGAGATTAGGACATGTATGGAGAGGACAGGTGGTGGAGATTACATGTGAGGAGGTATCAGGAGATTAGGTCATGTATGGAGAGGACAGGTTGTGGAGATTACATGTGAGGAGAGGACAGGAGATTAGGTCATGTATGGAGAGGACAGGTGGTGGAGATTACATGTGAGGAGGTATCAGGAGATTAGGACATGTATGGAGAGGACAGGTTGTGGAGATTACATGTGAGGAGAGGACAGGAGATTAGGTCATGTATGGAGAGGACAGGTGGTGGAGATTACATGTGAGGAGATATCAGATTAGGTCATGTATGGAGAGGACAGGTTGTGGAGATTACATGTGAGGAGAGGACAGGAGATTAGGACATGTATGGAGAGGACAGGTTGTGGAGATTACATGTGAGGAGAGGACAGGAGATTAGGTCATGTATGGAGAGGACAGGTGGTGGAGATTACCGTATTTTACGGACTATAAGGCGCACTGGACTATAAGCCGCATTGCCCATGAGCGCCTTATAGTCCGTCTCGGTTCATATATAAGGCGCACCGGACTATAAGCCGCAGTCCGGTGCGCATTATATCTTATTGAAAGCGGCGGCAGGCAGACTTTGCCAGCGGCCGCTTAACCCCCCCGCGTGCCAGCCGCTTCTATTGGAAGCGCTCGGCAGGCGAGGAGGGGCTCTATCAGCAAAATCATGCTGATAGAGCCCAACCGTAAACGTTAGGTTAAACTACCCCCCCCCCCCCCCGTTTTAAAATAAAAGCCTGAAACAGAATGTGAAACTTACCGAGCGGTGCAGGGTGGGCGGGCATTCAGGCCTCCTCTTCCTCCGATGTTCCGTCCTCCTCCGGCGCTCGCAAGCTGATAATGGCCTGGGCACATGCGCAGTAGAAGCATTATGATATTGCGCATGCGCCCCGGCCATTATCAGCGAGCGCCGGAGGAGAAGGACGGAACATCGGAGGCAGAGGAGGCCTGAATGCCCGCCCGCCCGCCCGCCCTGCACCGCTGGGTAAGTTTCACGTTCTGTTTCAGCGTGACAGCAGGGCTGCCGGACACTTCCTATTCATTTCTATGGGAGCCGGCATGCGAGCGCTCCCCATAGAAATGAATGGACTGCTTTTTTCCATTCATTTCTATAGGGAGCGCTCGCATGCCGGCTCCCATAGAAATGAATAGGAAGTGTCCGGCAGCCCTGCTGTAACGCCGGCGTGTACGGCTGTGATTACACGCCGGCGTTCGGTAGTGTGAATGCACCCTTACGGTGCCTTTTATGTATGTATGGAAGCGGCACGCAGTCTTTGCCGCCGCTTCCATCCATATATAAGCCGCACCGGACTATAAGCCGCACTTACGATTTCTGAGGAAATCGTAGGTTTTTTATGTGCGGCTTATAGTCCGGAAAATACGGTACATAGGAGGGGAGGGGAGGAGTTTAGGTCAGGTATGGAGAGGACAGGTGGTGGAGATTACATATGAGGAGAGGACAGGAGATTAGGACATGTATGGAGAGGACAGGTGGTGGAGATTACATGTGAGGGGAGGACAGGAGATTAGGACATGTATGGAGAGGACAGGTGGTGGAGATTACATATGAGGAGAGGACAGGAGATTAGGACATGTATGGAGAGGACAGGTGGTGGAGATTACATGTGAGGGGAGGACAGGAGATTAGGACATGTATGGAGAGGACAGGTGGTGGAGATTACATGTGAGGGGAGGACAGGAGTTTAGGTCATGTATGGAGAGGACAGGTGGTGGAGATTACATGTGAGGGGAGGACAGGAGTTTAGGTCATGTATGGAGAGGACAGGTTGTGGAGATTACATGTGAGGAGAGGACAGGAGATTAGGACATGTATGGAGAGGACAGGTGGTGGAGATTACATGTGAGGGGAGGACAGGAGTTTAGGTCAGGTATGGAGAGGACAGGTGGTGGAGATTACATATGAGGAGAGGACAGGAGATTAGGACATGTATGGAGAGGACAGGTGGTGGAGATTACATGTGAGGGGAGGACAGGAGATTAGGACATGTATGGAGAGGACAGGTGGTGGAGATTACATGTGAGGGGAGGACAGGAGTTTAGGTCATGTATGGAGAGGACAGGTGGTGGAGATTACATGTGAGGGGAGGACAGGAGTTTAGGTCATGTATGGAGAGGACAGGTTGTGGAGATTACATGTGAGGAGAGGACAGGAGATTAGGACATGTATGGAGAGGACAGGTGGTGGAGATTACATGTGAGGGGAGGACAGGAGTTTAGGTCATGTATGGAGAGGACAGGTTGTGGAGATTACATGTGAGGAGAGGACAGGAGATTAGGACATGTATGGAGAGGACAGGTTGTGGAGATTACATGTGAGGAGGTATCAGGAGATTAGGTCATGTATGGAGAGGACAGGTTGTGGAGATTACATGTGAGGAGAGGACAGGAGATTAGGTCATGTATGGAGAGGACAGGTTGTGGAGATTACATGTGAGGAGAGGACAGGAGATTAGGTCATGTATGGAGAGGACAGGAGATTACATGTGAGGAGAGGACAGGTGGTGGAGATTACATGTGAGGGGTATCAGGAGATTAGGACATGTATAGAGGGGACAGATTGTGGAGATTACATGTGAGGAGGTATCAGGAGATTAGGTCATGTATGGAGAGGACAGGTGGTGGAGATTACATGTGAGGAGAGGACAGGAGATTAGGTCATGTATGGAGAGGACAGGTGGTGGAGATTACATGTGAGGAGAGGACAGGAGATTAGGACATGTATGGAGAGGACAGGTGGTGGAGATTACATGTGAGGGGGTATCAGGAGATTAGGTCATGTATGGAGAGGACAGGTGGTGGAGATTACATGTGAGGAAGTATCAGGAGATTAGGTCATGTATGGAGAGGACAGGTGGTGGAGATTACATGTGAGGAGGTATCAGGAGATTAGGTCATGTATGGAGAGGACAGGTGGTGGAGATTACATGTCATGGGAGGACAGGAGTTTAGGTCATGTATGGAGAGGACAGGTGGTGGAGATTACATGTGAGGGGAGGACAGGAGATTAGCACATGTATGGAGAGGACAGGTGGTGGAGATTACATGTGAGGAGAGGACAGGAGATTAGGTCATGTATGGAGAGGACAGGTGGTGGAGATTACATGTGAGGAGGTATCAGGAGATTAGGTCATGTATGGAGAGGACAGGTTGTGGAGATTACATGTGAGGGGGTATCAGGAGATTAGGACATGTATGGAGAGGACAGGTTGTGGAGATTACATGTGAGGAGAGGACAGGAGATTAGGTCATGTATGGAGAGGACAGGTTGTGGAGATTACATGTGAGGAGAGGACAGGAGATTAGGTCATGTATGGAGAGGACAGGTTGTGGAGATTACATGTGAGGAGAGGACAGGAGATTAGGTCATGTATGGAGAGGACAGGTTGTGGAGATTACATGTGAGGAGAGGACAGGAGATTAGGTCATGTATGCAGAGGACAGGTTGTGGAGATTACATGTGAGGGGGTATCAGGAGATTAGGACATGTATGGAGAGGACAGGTGGTGGAGATTACATGTGAGGAGAGGACAGGAGATTAGGTCATGTATGGAGAGGACAGGTGGTGGAGATTACATGTGAGGGGAGGACAGGAGTTTAGGTCATGTATGGAGAGGACAGGTGGTGGAGATTACATGTGAGGAGAGGACAGGAGATTAGGTCATGTATGGAGAGGACAGGTGGTGGAGATTACATGTGAGGGGAGGACAGGAGTTTAGGTCATGTATGGAGAGGACAGGTGGTGGAGATTACATGTGAGGGGGTATCAGGAGATTAGCACATGTATGGAGAGGACAGGTGGTGGAGATTACATGTGAGGAGAGGACAGGAGATTAGGTCATGTATGGAGAGGACAGGTGGTGGAGATTACATGTGAGGAGGTATCAGGAGATTAGGTCATGTATGGAGAGGACAGGTTGTGGAGATTACATGTGAGGGGGTATCAGGAGATTAGGACATGTATGGAGAGGACAGGTTGTGGAGATTACATGTGAGGAGAGGACAGGAGATTAGGTCATGTATGGAGAGGACAGGTTGTGGAGATTACATGTGAGGGGGTATCAGGAGATTAGGTCATGTATGGAGAGGACAGGTTGTGGAGATTACATGTGAGGAGAGGACAGGAGATTAGGTCATGTATGGAGAGGACAGGTTGTGGAGATTACATGTGAGGAGAGGACAGGAGATTAGGTCATGTATGGAGAGGACAGGTTGTGGAGATTACATGTGAGGAGAGGACAGGAGATTAGGTCATGTATGCAGAGGACAGGTTGTGGAGATTACATGTGAGGGGGTATCAGGAGATTAGGACATGTATGGAGAGGAATTTGCTGCAGTTTTTTGAGCCAGAGCCAAGTATGTCTACGATAGGAAATCTAGCGGAAGCTTCTTATACTTCTATTTACTACTTAATCCAGTCCTGACTTTATATCCAAAAACCGCATCAAAATCTGCAACAAAAAAAAAATCTGGGTTTCTGCCTTAAATGGAGTCTGTCAGCACAAAAGAGGCCTAGCCCTACAAGGTCCTGGGATTTGGTGATGTCGCAGTTGTGTGCTGACAGACTCCCTATGTATTGCATCCCCTCCATTGTAAACCAGTAGGCGTTCATATAGAATTATGGTAATACCTGGGTCTGAGGGCGCCGCTGAGTGGATGCGAGTTATTAAAAATCACTTTATTGTTCCAAAGACAGAGGTAAAAGAAGGCTCCGCGTTTCGAGGCTGTTCTAGCGTCTTCCTCAGCACCTTCTTGTACAGGTTCCCACGCTCTGACATTGGATTTTACATTGGCCTGAGGAAGACGCTAGAACAGCCTCGAAACGCGGAGCCTTCTTTTACCTCTGTCTTTGGAACCAAGAAAGTGATTTTTAATAACTCGCATCCACTCAGCGGCGCCCTCAGACCCGGTTTTCACTGTTTTCCATTTTCCCTTGTGTATACCCACCACCTCCCAGGTTGGTGTCCGGAGTAGCTGCAACTGAGGGCGCCATCTTGCAAGTGCCAGGGCGCCAGTTTTTTATTATTTTTTATTATTTGTCTTCATATAGAGTTGCTCCCCGTTTCTTTCCCTTTTCTGGGGGGCTTCCTACTAGATTTTGGAGTTTGTCACCCCCTCATCCAGAAGAGCATTTGTGAGGTCAGACCTTCACCCTTGACATTTAGTTAGAGGGGTCACCATGGATGCCCATAGCACATGAGGCCTGGATTTTGTACTGATGGCTGAGGAGGTTTGCAGGGTATTAGGTTTCGGGGAGTTTGTAGATAAGGGGCCGATAGTGTATATACAGTACTCAGTAACAATATACAGGGGGGAGTTTGTATCCTCTGCAGAGGGTTCGGTGCAGGGTCTCAGGCTGTTGAACAGCACAATAAATAGAAGGGATCCAGGAAGCAAAATTAGGGAATGAAGCGATGAACTCCACAAATGCTTCAAGAACATGAAGAATAAGCTTGGTTACACTTGAGAAGGTTCCGGCTCCTCGGCTTGTGGGTGATACCGTCATGTGGTTTGTACATGAGGAATGACACTCTCTTTCTCCATCCACAGCAAACTGACAGCCGGAGGGTCGCCGCATCTGTCGGCTTCTCCGTCCTGCCAAACACCAGCAATGATCCCTACTGCTTTGTGGAGTTTTTTGAACATAGAGACGCAGCCGCTGCATTAGCTGCCATGAATGGCCGGAAGATTCTGGGGAAGGTAAGAAGCCAGAAATCATTTTATTATTACACATTCTCACCCTGCCGCTGTACGAAGAAGCTCTTGAGGGTCCGCCCTGTCCATTGTCCTCTGCAGCTTAACCCCTTCACTGCCAGGGGTCTCCGGAAATTTGACATCTCTGGTAGCCGGAGCAATTTTCAGTTTTGAGATGGACAAACAAATCCTAATTTGCAACATTAAAAAATAATGCAACCCCCCCCCCCCCCCCCCCCCCCCCCGTCCTTATCTATAGACACCTGCAGCAATGGCACTGTCGTCAGCAATGGCACTGTGAGAGCGGTGAGGAACGTTGTCCCCCCCCCCCCCCCCCGCAGCGTCATCCCTGGGCAGCAAGCGACCCCCCCCCCTCAGCTTCATCCCCGGGCAGTAAGCAGTGCCCCCTCTGCTCCTTAGCATCATCCCTGGGTGGTAAGAAGTGCCCTCTGCTCCTCAGCGTCATCCCTGGGCAGTAAGCGAGGCCCCCTCTCCTCAGCATCATCCCTGGGCAGTAAGCAGCGCCCCCTCTGCTCCTCAGCGTCATCCCTGGGCAGTAAGCGACGCCCCCCCCCCCCCAGCATCATCCCTGGGCAGCGCCCCCCCCTCTCCTCAGCATCATCCCTGGGCAGTAAGCGAGGCCCCCTCTCCTCAGCATCATCCCTGGGCAGTAAGCAGCGCCCCCTCTGCTCCTCAGCGTCATCCCTGGGCAGTAAGCAGCGCCCCCTCTGCTCCTCAGCGTCATCCCTGGGCAGTAAGCGACGCCCCCCCCCCCAGCATCATCCCTGGGCAGCGCCCCCCCACCCCTCAGCATCATCCCTGGGCAGTAAGCGAGGCCCCCTCTCCTCAGCATCATCCCTGGGCAGTAAGCAGCGCCCCCTCTGCTCCTCAGCATCATCCCTGGGCAGTAAGCGACGCCCCCCCCCCCCCTCCCCCCCCAGCATCATCCCTGGGCAGCGCCCCCCCACCCCTCAGCATCATCCCTGGGCAGTAAGCGACGCCCCCCCCACCCCCCACCCCCCAGCATCATCCCTGGGCAGTAAGCGACGCCCACCCACCCCTCAGCATCATCCCTGGGCAGTAAGCGACGCCCCCCCCCCAGCATCATCCCTGGGCAGTAAGCGAGGCCCCCTCTCCTCAGCATCATCCCTGGGCAGTAAGCGACGCCCCCCCCCCAGCATCATCCCTGGGCAGTAAGCGACGCCCCCCCACCCCACCCCTCAGCATCATCCCTGGGCAGTAAGCGAGGCCCCCTCTCCTCAGCATCATCCCTGGGCAGTAAGCGAGGCCCCCTCTCCTCAGCATCATCCCTGGGCAGTAAGCGAGGCCCCCTCTCCTCAGCATCATCCCTGGGCAGTAAGCAGCGCCCCCCCACCCCACCCCTCAGCATCATCCCTGGGCAGTAAGCAGCGCCCCCTCTCCTCAGCATCATCCCTGGGCAGTAAGCGACACCCCCCCCCCCCCCAGCATCATCCCTGGGCAGTAAGCAGCGCCCCCTCTGCTCCTCAGCGTCATCCCTGGGCAGTAAGCAGCGCCCCCTCTGCTCCTCAGCGTCATCCCTGGGCAGTAAGCGACGCCCCCCCCCCCAGCATCATCCCTGGGCAGCGCCCCCCCACCCCTCAGCATCATCCCTGGGCAGTAAGCGAGGCCCCCTCTCCTCAGCATCATCCCTGGGCAGTAAGCAGCGCCCCCTCTGCTCCTCAGCATCATCCCTGGGCAGTAAGCGACGCCCCCCCCCCTCCCCCCCCAGCATCATCCCTGGGCAGCGCCCCCCCACCCCTCAGCATCATCCCTGGGCAGTAAGCGACGCCCCCCCCACCCCCCAGCATCATCCCTGGGCAGTAAGCGACGCCCCCCCCCACCCCCCACCCCCCAGCATCATCCCTGGGCAGTAAGCGACGCCCACCCACCCCTCAGCATCATCCCTGGGCAGTAAGCGACGCCCCCCCCCAGCATCATCCCTGGGCAGTAAGCGAGGCCCCCTCTCCTCAGCATCATCCCTGGGCAGTAAGCGACGCCCCCCTCCCAGCATCATCCCTGGGCAGTAAGCGACGCCCCCCCACCCCACCCCTCAGCATCATCCCTGGGCAGTAAGCGAGGCCCCCTCTCCTCAGCATCATCCCTGGGCAGTAAGCGAGGCCCCCTCTCCTCAGCATCATCCCTGGGCAGTAAGCAGCGCCCCCCCACCCCACCCCTCAGCATCATCCCTGGGCAGTAAGCAGTGCCCCCTCTCCTCAGCATCATCCCTGGGCAGTAAGCGACACCCCCCCCCCCCCAGCATCATCCCTGGGCAGTAAGCAGCGCCCCCTCTCCTCAGCATCATCCCTGGGCAGTAAGCGACGCCCCCCCCCCAGCATCATCCCTGGGCAGTAAGCGACGCCCCCCCCCCCCTCCCCCCCCAGCATCATCCCTGGGCAGCGCCCCCCCACCCCTCAGCATCATCCCTGGGCAGTAAGCGACGCCCCCCCCACCCCCCACCCCCCAGCATCATCCCTGGGCAGTAAGCGACGCCCACCCACCCCTCAGCATCATCCCTGGGCAGTAAGCGACGCCCCCCCCCCAGCATCATCCCTGGGCAGTAAGCGAGGCCCCCTCTCCTCAGCATCATCCCTGGGCAGTAAGCGACGCCCCCCCCCCAGCATCATCCCTGGGCAGTAAGCGACGCCCCCCCCACCCCACCCCTCAGCATCATCCCTGGGCAGTAAGCGAGGCCCCCTCTCCTCAGCATCATCCCTGGGCAGTAAGCAGCGCCCCCCCACCCCACCCCTCAGCATCATCCCTGGGCAGTAAGCAGCGCCCCCTCTCCTCAGCATCATCCCTGGGCAGTAAGCGACGCCCCCCCCCCAGCATCATCCCTGGGCAGTAAGCGACGCCCCCCCCCCCTCCCCCCCCCAGCATCATCCCTGGGCAGCGCCCCCCCACCCCTCAGCATCATCCCTGGGCAGTAAGCGACGCCCCCCCCACCCCCCACCCCCCAGCATCATCCCTGGGCAGTAAGCGACGCCCACCCACCCCTCAGCATCATCCCTGGGCAGTAAGCGACGCCCCCCCCCCCAGCATCATCCCTGGGCAGTAAGCGAGGCCCCCTCTCCTCAGCATCATCCCTGGGCAGTAAGCGACGCCCCCCCCCCAGCATCATCCCTGGGCAGTAAGCGACGCCCCCCCACCCCACCCCTCAGCATCATCCCTGGGCAGTAAGCGAGGCCCCCTCTCCTCAGCATCATCCCTGGGCAGTAAGCAGCGCCCCCCCACCCCACCCCTCAGCATCATCCCTGGGCAGTAAGCAGCGCCCCCCCACCCCACCCCTCAGCATCATCCCTGGGCAGTAAGCAGCGCCCCCTCTCGCAGTACATAGCTATAGACACTGCTGTGAGGGACTGTAAGATATGCCCTTCTGACAGTGCAGCGCTACGGTACCGGCACTGATAGCTCTTCACCGGGGGCACAGAACGGGAAAGCCGGCTCTCTAGAGGTGCATCACCTGGACTTGTTCTGGGTTTAGGAGTCCCTTGGTCGGTCATACTCCGTGATTGTCATGTATGTCGCCCTCTTAGAGCAGTGGCTGTCAATCACTGAATAGGACCAAGGATTGAGCAGAGATGTAGATGAAGCTGTCCCTGTCATGTTATACTTTGAGTGACCTGAGGGGGCGTCTTGTGTCTCCTCGTCATTTCTTACATTCACTAATGATTCTCCTGTTCCTGCAGGAAGTGAAAGTAAATTGGGCGACGACTCCGAGCAGTCAGAAGAAGGACACGTCCAGTAAGTAGAGCTTCCTGCGCTGGCGCCTTCACGCTCTTTGTCTTTCATGTGACTGTATGATGCTGCTATTAATCCCTTTTTGTTGCAGGCCCCTCCAGCAGAAAAGGGGTTAAGAGACTGTGGGCGATAGCTTTTCACGTCCCTGTGCTGTTTAGGCTGCCTCTCTTGGTATTCTCTCTCATTTATCTCAATTCTAAGCACTTCTCTTTGTTACTGGTGGTTTCTGCTGGTGCCGGAGCTTGGCTCCTGTCCGCTCGCCCTCTTACTTGATCTCTGAGACTGGCTTTAAGCAGCTGTGAGTGTGTGACGTAGCACCCAGTCCTGTGTAGAGCCCCCACGCTGTCCTGGACACCCGGGCGGAGCGTCGCGGCTTCCAGCTGACTAACACAAAGCCCTTTCTTTACAGATCACTTTCATGTGTTTGTTGGAGATTTGAGCCCAGAAATCACCACGGAAGACATAAAATCTGCGTTCGCTCCATTTGGTAAAATATCGTAAGTATTTTGGCGCGCCGCCACCTGCCTGAGCTCCTGTCTGTTCTACGTGTTTGATCCTTTTAATATTGCACTTTGACGGTAGATGACGCCATTTGTGCCCAGCTTGTTTCCATTCACAGCCGGGGCCGCACTCGGAGTGTTGGGCCCCTGCTGGGTGTCCCCCAATATTCTGTAGACATAACACTTGGCTTATATATAGTGTAAGTATGGTGGTGGTGTGGGGGGGGGTTGTTGCTTCTCCATCACTGTGTACGAAGATTGTAAAGCCTCAGACGTTGCTGTGTGCAGCGGCCGCTGGTCAGCAGCTGTATCCAAGCCCTGCGCAGTGCTGCACCAACTAGTCTGAGCCCTGCGCAGCGCTGCACCAACTAGTCTGAGCCCTGCGCAGCGCTGCACCAACTAGTCTGAGCCCTGCACAGTGCTGCACCAGCTAGTCTGAGCGCTGCAGCAGCTAGTCTGAGCCCTGCGCAGCGCTGCACCAACTAGTCTGAGCCCTGCACAGCTTCACCAGCTAGTCTGAGCCCTGCACAGCGCTGCACCAGCTAGTCTGAGCCCTGCACAGCGCTGCACCAGCTAGTCTGAGCCCTGCGCAGCGCTGCACCAACTAGTCTGAGCCCTGCGCAGCGCTGCACCAACTAGTCTGAGCCCTGCGCAGCGCTGCACCAACTAGTCTGAGCCCTGCGCAGTGCTGCACCAACTAGTCTGAGCCCTGCGCAGCGCTGCACCAGCTAGTCTGAGCCCTGCGCAGCGCTGCACCAGCTAGTCTGAGCCCTGCACAGCGCTGCACCAGCTAGTCTGAGCCCTGCACAGCGCTGCACCAGCTAGTCTGAGCCCTGCACAGCGCTGCACCAGCTAGTCTGAGCCCTGCACAGCGCTGCACCAGCTAGTCTGAGCCCTGCGCAGTGCTGCACCAGCTAGTCTGAGCCCTGCGCAGTGCTGCACCAGCTAGTCTGAGCCCTGCGCAGCGCTGCACCAGCTAGTCTGAGCCTTGCGCAGCGCTGCACCAGCTAGTCTGAGCCTTGCGCAGCGCTGCACCAGCTAGTCTGAGCCTTGCGCAGTGCTGCACCAGCTAGTCTGAGCCCTGCGCATTGCTGCACCAGCTAGTCTGAGCCCTGTGCAGCGCTGCACCAACTAATTTGAGCCCTGCGCAGCGCTGCACCAGCTAGTCTGAGCCCTGCACAGCGCTGCACCAGCTAGTCTGAGCCCTGCACAGCGCTGCACCAGCTAGTCTGAGCCCTGCACAGCGCTGCACCAGCTAGTCTGAGCCCTGCACAGCGCTGCACCAGCTAGTCTGAGCCCTGCACCAGCTAGTCTGAGCCCTGCACAGTGCTGCACCAGCTAGTCTGAGCCCTGCACAGCGCTGCACCAGCTAGTCTGAGCCCTGCACAGCGCTGCACCAGCTGGTCTGAGCCCCCGGTCTCCTCCATATCTCTGCAATGTCTGATTTTCTGCTGTGTCTGTTTGCGCCGCTCTTTGGTAAGTCGGTCTCTTTAGCAGGGTGTAAGTCTTTCCCGACTCCCCCTCTCCATTAAACTGAATAGCATTCTGATTATTTTGCAGAATTGCTGGTAGCTGGACAGAATCTTGAAGGCTTTCAGCAAGGAACTGTGCACACTGGACTCAGTTGTAGATTATTATTATTTTTTATTCTCCTTTCTATTGATTCTCTTTGATATTCTCCGTCTCTCTTGATATTTGCAGTCTATCTATCTCCTATCTCTATTCAGTGCAGATTGATATTACACAATCCATCTCTGTGTAAGTTTTGTTGTTTTTGTACTGGTGTGCTGAAGTTATTGTTCTTCTTTAGTAATATTCTCCTTTTCTTAAATTTTCTGAAAATGTCAATTTTTCAAAATTTACAGCTGCCCAAACTCCAAAATGGTGGTAAAGAATTGACCAAGAAAAATAAAGAAATCTGTTAACAGGCCATGTATGCCTTTTAATTCCTACTTTTTCCTCTTTTTTCAATTTTGATATTTGATATATTCTGCAGCCATTGATTTTAGTGAGTGCATGGTGAGCCCGGACTGTTGAGTGCCTAGACTAGAGCGTAGAGCCTTTCTAATGTGTCAGCGGCAGGTTGCATGTTTATTCCATGTTATATTAGAGCTGTGTGCCGTAGATATCATGTACTTTGTGGTCAGGCTGGGCTAGGGAGCTAGTCATGGTTAGCCCGTACCTGGAGGATAACTGGCAGGGGTAGGTAGAGGAAGCAGGAGGGCTGTCTACACAGTACAGTGTGTGTGGTTCCTTATAGATTCGTATTGATGATTTTACTCCTTTGTCTTGTCCTCCGGCTTTCGTCCTCTCATCCGTCTGTCCTCTCTTCTCACAGCGATGCCAGGGTGGTGAAGGATATGGCAACAGGCAAGTCCAAGGGCTACGGTTTTGTGTCCTTCTATAACAAGCTGGTAAGTGGAGGTGGCTCGTCTGCCCTTCGGCCTCCTCGTCGTAGCTCTTTGTTGTGGACTCACCTGTGTTCTTCTCTCAGGACGCAGAGAACGCCATCGTGCACATGGGAGGACAGTGGTTGGGCGGACGACAAATTAGGACTAACTGGGCAACGCGCAAACCCCCCGCACCAAAAAGCACGCAGGAAAGTGAGTGTCGGAGCGCTCTCCCGGAGCTGTCCTCGGACGGTAGTGGTAAATGGGGTGACTCATGTGCCGACTCTTCTCTCGCTTCAGATAACTCCAAACAATTGAGGTTTGAAGATGTGGTCAATCAGTCCAGCCCGAAAAACTGTACTGTGTACTGCGGGGGCATCGGCTCGGGTCTGACGGGTGAGTGGGCCGCTCAAGGCTTATTCCTCTGTTGTTTGCTTCGCTTCTTGCCTACTCCTATCTGTTCTAGTTCATAGAGATATCCAACATTTATATACATTGCCCACAATGGCGGCTTATCCCCTATCCAAAGGATGGAGTCATGCGAACTGGGGGGGTCCTTGCATTCCCATCTGAATGGCGCAATGATGATGCAGGCACGCTGCCGCTCCAATGCTTTCTATTGGACTATTGCCCGATCACCTTGTGGTAATAATGAGTAGGGGTCCTACTCAACTTACTCTGTGGATAGGGGATCAGTTACCCGATTATTTTGGGGCCAGACTATTGCTGTGTGACCAAAGCTTTCCATCCATGTCTCCCTGAGACTCGCGGAATCCACAGGCTCACAATGGGGTTATAGAGCGATGAGACCACCACTGTCACCTGCCGTTCTGAAGCTTGTCCCCATTACTGACGTGTCTCGTGTCCTTCTTACAGATCAGCTGATGAGACAGACATTTGGGGTGTTCGGTCAGATAATGGAAATCCGGGTTTTCCCTGAGAAGGGCTATTCTTTTATTAGGTGAGTGGATGGTTCATGCGGCCGGTGCCGTTCCCCGAGGAGCCAGGATTGGAGCATGGACGGCTTTCGTATTCCACTAACCTTTCTTCGCATTGTCTTTCTCTCAGGTTTTCGAGCCACGACAGTGCTGCACATGCTATAGTGTCTGTGAATGGCACCACCATAGAGGGTCACGTGGTGAAGTGTTATTGGGGCAAAGAGACACCTGACATGACAAAAAATTTCCAGCAAGTAAGAGATTTGTCCCCCATGTTATGCGGAAGGTTTTGCCTTTATACTATAGAGTGATGTCACTATAATGAGGGAGCCTTACCCGTCGTGTTCCCCTCAGGCCACCGTCATTATTGATATGAGACATGTGGTTGTCCTGGAACACATACTGAGGGGGGAGGAGTCCACATAGTGTGTGTGTGGGGGGGTCCAAATAGTGACAGTATAGGGGAAGACCATGTATAGCAGCTTACAGTACAGTATAGAGGAAGATCATCTACAGCAGCTCACAGTACAGTATAGGAGAAGATCATCTACAGCAGCTCACAGTACAGTATAGGGGAAGATTATCTACAGGAGCTCACAGTACAGTATAGGAGAAGATCATCTACAGCAGCTCACAGTACAGTATAGGGGAAGATTATCTACAGGAGCTCACAGTACAGTATAGGGGAAGATCATCTACAGCAGCTCACAGTACAGTATAGGGGAAGATCATCTACAGCAGCTCACAGTACAGTATAGGGGAAGATCATCTACAGGAGCTCACAGTACAGTATAGGAGAAGATCATCTACAGCAGCTCACAGTACAGTATAGGAGAAGATCATCTACAGCAGCTCACAGTACAGTATAGGGAAAGATCATCTACAGCAGCTCCCAGTACAGTATAGAGGAAGATCATCTACAGCAGCTCACAGTACAGTATAGGGGAAGATCATCTACAGCAGCTCACAGTACAGTATAGGGGAAGATCATCTACAGGAGCTCACAGTACAGTATAGGAGAAGATCATCTACAGCAGCTCACAGTACAGTATAGGAGAAGATCATCTACAGCAGCTCACAGTACAGTATAGGGGAAGATCATCTACAGCAGCGGACAGTACAGTATAGGAGAAGATCATCTACAGCAGCTCACAGCACAGTATAGAGGAAGATCATCTACAGCAGCTCCCAGTACAGTATAGGGGAAGATCATCTACAGCAGCTCACAGTACAGTATAGGGGAAGATCATCTACAGCAGCTCACAGTACAGTATAGAGGAAGATCATCTACAGCAGCTCACAGTACAGTATAGGGGAAGATCATCTACAGCAGCTCACAGTACAGTATAGGGGAAGATCATCTACAGCAGCGGACAGTACAGTATAGGGGAAGATCATCTGCAGCAGCTCACAGTACAGTATAGGGGAAGATCATCTACAGCAGCTCACAGTACAGTATAGGAGAAGATCATCTACAGCAGCTCACAGTACAGTATAGAGGGAAGATCTACAGCAGCTCACAGTACAGTATAGAGGAAGATCATCTGCAGCAGCTCACAGTACAGTATAGGAGAAGATCATCTACAGCAGCTCCCAGTACAGTATAGGGGAAGATCATCTACAGCAGCTCACAGTACAGTATAGAGGGAAGATCTACAGCAGCTCACAGTACAGTATAGAGGAAGATCATCTACAGCAGCTCACAGTACAGTATAGAGGGAAGATCATCTACAGCAGCTCACAGTACAGTATAGGGGAAGATCATCTACAGCAGCTCACAGTACAGTATAGGAGAAGATCATCTACAGCAGCTCCCAGTACAGTATAGGGGAAGATCATCTACAGCCGCTCCCAGTACAGTATAGGGGAAGATCATCTACAGCAGCTCCCAGTACAGTATAGAAGATCATCTACAGCAGCTCCCAGTACAGTATAGGGGAAGATCATCTACAGCAGCTCACAGTACAGTATAGGAGAAGATCATCTACAGCAGCTCACAGTACAGTATAGGGGAAGATCATCTACAGCAGCTCACAGTACAGTATAGGGGAAGATCATCTACAGCAGCTCACAGTACAGTATAGGGGAAGATTATCTACAGGAGCTCACAGTACAGTATAGGAGAAGATCATCTACAGCAGCTCACAGTACAGTATAGGGGAAGATTATCTACAGGAGCTCACAGTACAGTATAGGGGAAGATCATCTACAGCAGCTCACAGTACAGTATAGGGGAAGATCATCTACAGCAGCTCACAGTACAGTATAGGGGAAGATCATCTACAGGAGCTCACAGTACAGTATAGGAGAAGATCATCTACAGCAGCTCACAGTACAGTATAGGAGAAGATCATCTACAGCAGCTCACAGTACAGTATAGGGAAAGATCATCTACAGCAGCTCCCAGTACAGTATAGAGGAAGATCATCTACAGCAGCTCACAGTACAGTATAGGGGAAGATCATCTACAGGAGCTCACAGTACAGTATAGGAGAAGATCATCTACAGCAGCTCACAGTACAGTATAGGAGAAGATCATCTACAGCAGCTCACAGTACAGTATAGGGGAAGATCATCTACAGCAGCGGACAGTACAGTATAGGAGAAGATCATCTACAGCAGCTCACAGCACAGTATAGAGGAAGATCATCTACAGCAGCTCCCAGTACAGTATAGGGGAAGATCATCTACAGCAGCTCACAGTACAGTATAGGGGAAGATCATCTACAGCAGCTCACAGTACAGTATAGAGGAAGATCATCTACAGCAGCTCACAGTACAGTATAGGGGAAGATCATCTACAGCAGCTCACAGTACAGTATAGGGGAAGATCTACAGCAGCTCACAGTACAGTATAGAGGGAAGATCTACAGCAGCTCACAGTACAGTATAGAGGAAGATCATCTACAGCAGCTCACAGTACAGTATAGAGGGAAGATCATCTACAGCAGCTCACAGTACAGTATAGGGGAAGATCATCTACAGCAGCTCACAGTACAGTATAGGAGAAGATCATCTACAGCAGCTCCCAGTACAGTATAGGGGAAGATCATCTACAGCCGCTCCCAGTACAGTATAGGGGAAGATCATCTACAGCAGCTCCCAGTACAGTATAGGAGAAGATCATCTACAGCAGCTCCCAGTACAGTATAGGGGAAGATCATCTACAGCAGCTCACAGTACAGTATAGGAGAAGATCATCTACAGCAGCTCACAGTACAGTATAGGGGAAGATCATCTACAGCAGCTCACAGTACAGTATAGGAGAAGATCATCTACAGCAGCTCACAGTACAGTATAGGGGAAGATCATCTACAGCAGCTCACAGCACAGTATAGGGGAAGATCATCTACAGCAGCTCCCAGTACAGTATAGGAGAAGATCATCTACAGCAGCTCCCAGTACAGTATAGGAGAAGATCATCTACAGCAGCTCCCAGTACAGTATAGAGGAAGATCATCTACAGCAGCTCCCAGTACAGTATAGGAGAAGATCATCTACAGCAGCTCACAGTACAGTATAGGGGAAGATCATCTACAGCAGCTCACAGTACAGTATAGGGGAGGATCATCTACAGCAGCTCACAGTACAGTATAGGGGAAGATCATCTACAGCAGCTCACAGTACAGTATAGGAGAAGATCATCTACAGCAGCTCACAGTACAGTATAGGGGAAGATCATCTACAGCAGCTCACAGTACAGTATAGGGGAAGATCATCTACAGCAGCTCACAGTACAGTATAGGGGAAGATCATCTACAGCAGCTCACAGTACAGTATAGGGGAAGATCATCTACAGCAGCTCACAGTACAGTATAGGGGAAGATCATCTACAGCAGCTCACAGTACAGTATAGGGGAAGATCATCTACAGCCGCTCACAGTACAGTATAGGGGAAGATCATCTACAGCAGCTCCCAGTACAGTATAGGGGAAGATCATCTACAGCCGCTCCCAGTACAGTATAGGGGAAGATCATCTACAGCAGCTCCCAGTACAGTATAGGGGAAGATCATCTACAGCAGCTCACAGTACAGTATAGGGGAAGATCATCTACAGCAGCTCACAGTACAGTATAGGGGAAGATCATCTACAGCAGCTCACAGTACAGTATAGGGGAAGATCATCTACAGCAGCTCACAGCACAGTATAGGGGAAGATCATCTACAGCAGCGGACAGTACAGTATAGGGGAAGATCATCTACAGCAGCTCACAGTACAGTATAGGGGAAGATCATCTGCAGCAGCTCACAGTACAGTATAGGGGAAGATCATCTGCAGCAGCTCACAGTACAGTATAGGGGAAGATCATCTACAGCAGCGGACAGTACAGTATAGGGGAAGATCATCTACAGCAGCTCCCAGTACAGTATAGGAGAAGATCATCTACAGCCGCTCCCAGTACAGTATAGGGGAAGATCATCTACAGCAGCTCCCAGTACAGTATAGGGGAAGATTATCTACAGCAGCTCACAGTACAGTATAGGGGAAGATCATCTACAGCAGCTCCCAGTACAGTATAGGGGAAGATCATCTACAGCCGCTCCCAGTACAGTATAGGGGAAGATCATCTACAGCAGCGGACAGTACAGTATAGGGGAAGATCATCTACAGCAGCTCCCAGTACAGTATAGGAGAAGATCATCTACAGCCGCTCCCAGTACAGTATAGGGGAAGATCATCTACAGCAGCTCCCAGTACAGTATAGGGGAAGATCATCTACAGCAGCTCCCAGTACAGTATAGGGGAAGATCATCTACAGCAGCGGACAGTACAGTATAGGGGAAGATCATCTACAGCAGCTCCCAGTACAGTATAGGAGAAGATCATCTACAGCCGCTCCCAGTACAGTATAGGGGAAGATCATCTACAGCAGCTCCCAGTACAGTATAGGGGAAGATCATCTACAGCAGCTCACAGTACAGTATAGGGGAAGATCATCTACAGCAGCTCACATCTAGATCATAGTGTAGGGTGAAGGTTATTTACAGCAGCTTGTATCACTCTATAGGAGGAAGATCATATACAGACAGATAGTGGAAAGTATAAGAGGTGAATCTAATAGCCATGTACCGTTGTGTATGTACCAGTGTGTGTGTATGTACCAGTGTGTGTATGTATCGGTGTATGTATGTACCGGTGTGTGTGTGTATCGTTGTGTATGTACCAGTGTGTATGTACCGATGTGTGTATGTATGTATTGTGTATGTACTGGTGTATGTATGTACCGGTGTGTGTGTACCGTTGTGTATATACTGGTGTGTGTGTGTACCGTTGTGTATGTATCAGTGTATGTATGTACCGTTGTGTACGTATGTATCGGTGTATGTGTGTACCGGTGTGTGTGTGTGTGTGTGTATACCAGTGTATGTATGTACCGGTGTGTGTGTGTGTGTGTATGTACCGTTGTGTCCCTGGTAGTGCTACTTCTACAGCGACTGGAAAAGCAGAGCCAGGTTGTGGGATTGTAGGCCGAGCTGTTCTTACCCCCAGAGGAGGTGACGAGACCGGTGCCAGGGAATGCCAGAAGTAGGACGGTGTAACAGGTGCACCTGAGGGACCCTCATGAAATCCTTGTGTATATCTGGTGCATTGTAGGTGTTCCTACCCTCTAATCCTTCCTAGGCTGGTCTGATCTGTTCGCAGTACAAGCAATAACTTGTTCCATCTCTTGCAGGTGGATTACAGTCAGTGGGGTCAGTGGAGTCACATGTATGGCAACCCTCAGCAGTATGGGCAGTATGTTACCAATGGCTGGCAAGTACCATCCTATGGCATGTATGGACAGGCGTGGAATCAGCAAAGCTTCGGAGTAGAGTAAGTGCGTGCAGTAAGTGGGGACTGACCGCTCTCCGGATGTTTTCTGAGTCTTCATTCCCTATCTTTTGTATTGCAGACAGTCACAGTCAGCCACATGGATGGGAGGCTTCAGTGCCCAACCCCCACCGCCGTCACAAGGGCCGTCAGTGATACAGAACCCACCAGGCTACAGTATGGCCAGTTACCAAACGCAGTGAGAGAACTTTTCTAAGAGTCTATAATCCAGCGAGGAGGACGGAAGAAGGGGAATCCATAGACTATATTTATTTCTGGAGCCATCGGCACTGCGCAGACGGAATGGACTCATCTTTATAGGGTTTTTTTTTTTCTCCCCCCTCCCCTGAAGTTCAGGACTGGTCTTAAATTCAGCTTTCCTTCTGTACACAATAAAAGCCATTTCAGAGATGTGCGTAGAGAAGTGTAAGTGACGGCCGCGCTGCTTGTCGTTCTCCTCGCCATCATGGTGGGGTGCAATGGTTCTCTGTATATAACGGAGAGGTTTTCTATGTGATTGCAGCTCCTCTGTGTATATAGATGTTCCCCATCTCTGGTGTGGCACTTGTAAGGAGCCTGCATCCCAGGAGTAGCCTTAATTCCAGTGCCCCCCATCCTGTAAATCCATTGTATTCTATGATTAGAAGGTTTGGGGGGGCTGCGAGGAGTTCGTCCTCCCTCCTTCTCTGCAATTTGCCTAGTTTTTTTTAAAAAACCGATTTATTCATGATTTACCCATTTGGTGATATTGGCAGATTTGTGTGACCCCCCCATGCTATGACATTGCTCATATTGTGGAGACGTTACGTCATCACCAACACCCGACCACATTTGTCTGAGGATTTTTTGACCCAAATAAGACCTGCCAATAAATTTTTAATGATGGAACCAAATTGTGGCCTCCTCCTTCACTAGGACCGTGCGATGTAATGTCAGTGGTAATAAGTCGCTGGCTGGCATTGTCATAGCCCAAAAGTTCACAGGTCTGCACAGGGTCTGGAACATCCCGACCCCCATCTAGGGAGGAGAGACTTAGAGCAGCCGTGAAGGTCCTTCCAGGTAACCGGGCCCGAAAGTAAATCGTCCCATCTTTACCTTGTAGGTTGTTCCCTCCTGTCTGAGCAGAGCAATGGCCTCTCGCACCTTCATCTATGTGGAGCTAATGAAGTTGATCCCATAGAGATGACTGGACCTGCGGCCTATGTACATGACTGATCCCCTAAATACAGGGTTACACGTTATGTCCCTCCAGGACCGATTGGAGAAGTAATTCATATAAAGCAAAGGATCCCTCTAATAAAACGTAACGCTTACAAATCCAAATCTTAGTCGTGAAATGGAACCAACAAAGTAGTCAGATCCCAAAGGGCAGTATGGGAGTCTGTCTTATCCCAGGAGTCATATGGGGGGCCCTATACAACACCCTACAAAAACCACTCCTGCCTTTACAAAGGGATTCCCACAGCTGTCCCTGAGAGATCCCTAATGTGTCACCTCCGATGAGTCCCCGCCACGTGGAGAGCAGAGCAGTAAGTGCACAAGTAGCTCAGGGAAGCCACGTGGATCTTCTTGTGGGGTGTTAGGGCGTGATATTAGGCTATTCCAGTGCAGGACAACACCTTACAGCCGTGGGTGCTATAATGCATATCAGGACTCCTAGGAATGTCCTGTGCACATGGTAGAGCGGCTGCCCCTGCTATCCCTGCAGCTGAGGCCAGGCCCTGACAGTCTTGTCCCCTTTCCCATTCCTTGACAGAAAGAAGTGTTTATTCATCCTTACTGTGATGGACAGCGCCATCATTCCTATAAGACTGCACTGTGTGTCCTTGGCCAAGGCTCCATGAACATCAGTATGATGCCAGTATATTATCACAGGTCCGTGCTGGAAGCCAAAACCTGGGACAGGCCTAATGTCTGTCTGCAGCCCAGGCTCACTGTTGGAAATAAATGGGATTGTTCATGGATATGATCCCTGCACCAAGTGTGTAATATATATATGTGTGTATATAGGTACCTAGCAGAGATATCCAAGTATCCAACCCCAAAGATAGGCCAGGAGATGGAGAGGAACCCCAGATCGGAGCAGGTAGCCCGAACCTCAGCACAACGCATGCAGGGGTAACCTGCTCACAAAAGGGACACGTAACCCAAAAGTATTCCTGCTGTTCTGCACCACAGGAATCCAGCGCCACACGGCTGCAGAGTGACCCCATGATTGTTATGTAATGGGTGTACGCTGACTTCTACTGTATTACTAGTACATGGATGATGGAAATACTCAGCACTGACCATTGCACACCATAAAGGTCATCTGACCTCTGACCCTCCACTGACCGTCGGCCTGAGCCGGTGATTGTGTTCACGAGAGATCTCTGTGTTAGGATGAAGTGTGTAACTCCTAAAGCCGTCAAGTGCAAACCCAGAAGCCGATTGACTAGAATGGAAATAAGAAAGACCGAGCCTATAATCCTTTCCAATATTCAGTCCTAGAGGTAAGAGCGGCGATCACGGTCCGGCCTGCCAGTCACCAATCTCTGTTGTATTCCCCGATGTCGCTGCAGACCCTGGTGTATTTGGTCTGGGGGTTTAGCACATCTGGTGGCAGCTATGGAGGAATCAGGAAGGGAGAGGCAGACAAGTCTGTACAGAGTCAGACATTCTTCTAGTCTATTCTTCCACCTCAGCCGAACATCTCCCTAAAACAAAGGCACAAGGAGAACTAATAGTCCCAGCCTCTCCTTCTTCCCCTGGTCTGTCCAGTGCAGGAGCTGCTCTCTGCTCTGTCGTCTTATAACTCCAGAAGAGTTGTGGCCAGAGTCATGTCCTAAGAGGGAGGTGTAGACAGAGCGGTGGGTGGGAAGAGACATTCTGTGACTCAGAGCCTGAACGGAGCTGGAGAAGAGATCTAGACCGGGGTCGCAGGTTTAACAGGAACCCTCATTGAGTTGCACGTGTGTCATCCTTCTAGACATGTTCACCCGGGCAGTCACCAGATTGGGCAGGAAGAGGCCCCCATCAGGTCAGTGCCAACAACCTATATCTACATTACATCACTAAACAGTACAGCAGGAATACTAGGTCCTGGGCAAGACGTCTCCACCAACTCCATCTGCCCTTATATCTCCTGTCCTGTGCTCTCTTATCCCCTCTCTGCCCCTATACCTCCTGTCCTGTGCTCTCTTCTCCCCTCTCTGCCCCTATACCTCCTGTCCTGTGCTCTCTTATCCCCTCTCTGCCCCTATACCTCCTGTCCTGTGCTCTCTTATCCCCTCTCTGCCCCTATACCTCCTGTCCTGTGCTCTCTTATCCCCCTCTCTGCCCCTATACCTCCTGTCCTGTGCTCTCTTATCCCCTCTCTGCCCCTATACCTCCTTTCCTGTGCTCTCTTATCCCCTCTCTGCCCCTATACCTCCTGTCCTGTGCTCTCTTATCCCCTCTCTGCCCCTATACCTCCTGTCCTGTGCTCTCTTATCCCTTCTCTGCCCCTATACCTCCTTTCCTATGCTCTCTTATCCCCTCTCTGCCCCTATACCTCCTTTCCTGTGCTCTCTTATCCCCTCTCTGCCCCTATACCTCCTTTCCTATGCTCTCTTATCCCCTCTCTGCCCCCTATACCTCCTGTCCTGTGCTCTCTTATCCCCTCTCTGCCCCTATACCTCCTGTCCTGTGCTCTCTTATCCCCTCTCTGCCCCTATACCTCCTTTCCTATGCTCTCTTATCCCCTCTCTGCCCCTATACCTCCTGTCCTGTGCTCTCTTATCCCCTCTCTGCCCCTATACCTCCTTTCCTATGCTCTCTTATCCCCTCTCTGCCCCTATACCTCCTGTCCTGTGCTCTCTTATCCCCTCTCTGCCCCTATACCTCCTGTCCTGTGCTCTCTTATCCCCTCTCTGCCCCTATACCTCCTTTCCTGTGCTCTCTTATCCCCTCTCTGCCCCGATACCTCCTGTCCTGTGCTCTCTTATCCCCTCTCTGCCCCTATACCTCCTGTCCTGTGCTCTCTTATCCCTTCTCTGCCCCTATACCTCCTTTCCTGAGCTCTCTTATCCCCTCTCTGCCCTTATACCTCCTGTCCTGTGCTCTCTTATCCCCTCTCTGCCCCTATACCTCCTTTCCTGTGCTCTCTTATCCCCTCTCTGCCCCTATACCTACTGTCCTGTGCTCTCTTATCCCTTCTCTGCCCCTATACCTCCTGTCCTGTGCTCTCTTATCCCCTCTTTGCCCCTATTCCTCCTTTCCTGTGCTCTCTTATCCCTTCTCTGCCCCTATACCTCCTGTCCTGTGCTCTCTTATCCCCTCTTTGCCCCTATTCCTCCTGTCCTGTGCTCTCTTCTCCCCTCTCTGCCCCTATACCTCCTGTCCTGTGGTCTCTTATCCCCTCTCTGCCCCTATTCTTCCTGTCCTGTGCTCTCTTATCCCCCTCTCTGCCCCTAAACTTCCTGTCCTGTGCTCTCTTATCCCCTCTCTGCCCCTATACCTCCTGTCCTGTGCTCTCTTATCCCTTCTCTGCCCCTATACCTCCTGTCCTGTGCTCTCTTATCCCTTCTCTGCCCCTATACCTCTTTTCCTGTGCTCTCTTATCCCCTCTCTGCCCTTATACCTCCTGTCCTGTGCTCTCTTCTCCCCTCTCTGCCCCTATACCTCCTGTCCTGTGCTCTCTTATCCCCTCTCTGCCCCTATTACTTCCTGTCCTGTGCACTCTTATCCCCTCTCTGCCCCTATACTTCCTGTCCTGTGCACTCTTATCCCCTTTCTGCCCCTATACCTCCTTTCCGTGTGCTCTCTTATCCCCTCTCTGCCCCTATACTTCCTGTCCTGTGCACTCTTATCCCCTCTCTGCCCCTATACCTCCTGTCCTGTGCTCTCTTATCCCCTCTCTGCCCCTATACTTCCTGTCCTGTGCTCTCTTATCCCCTCTCTGCTCCTATACCTCCTGTCCTGTGCTCTCTTCTCCCCTCTCTGCCCTTATATCTCTTGTCCTGTGCTCTATTATCCCCTCTCTGCCCCTATACCTCCTGTCCTGTGCTCTCTTATCCCCTCTCTGCCCTTATACCTCCTGTCCTCTCTTCTCCCCTCTCTGCCCTTATATCTCCTGTCCTGTGCTCTATTATCCCCTCTCTGCCCCTATACCTCCTGTCCTGTGCTCTCTTATCCCCTCTCTGCCCCCTATACCTCCTGTCCTGTGCTCTCTTATCCCCTCTCTGCCCCTATACCTCCTGTCCTGTGCTCTCTTATCCCTTCTCTGCCCCTATACCTCCTTTCCTGAGCTCTCTTATCCCCTCTGCCCTTATACCTCCTGTCCTGTGCTCTCTTATCCCCTCTCTGCCACTATACCTCCTTTCCTGTGCTCTCTTATCCCCTCTCTGCCCCTATACCTACTGTCCTGTGCTTCTTCTATCCCTTCTCTGCCCCTATACCTCCTGTCCTGTGCTCTCTTATCCCCTCTCTGCCCCTATTCCTCCTTTCCTGTGCTCTCTTATCCCTCTCTGCCCCTTATATCTCCTGTCCTGTGCTCTCTTCTCCCCTCTCTGCCCCTATACCTCCTGTCCTGTGCTCTCTTATCCCCTCTCTGCCCCTATACCTCCTGTCCTGTGCTCTCTTATCCCCTCTCTGCCCCTATACCTCCTGTCCTGTGCTCTCTTATCCCCTCTCTGCCCCTATACCTCCTGTCCTGTGCTCTCTTATCCCCTCTCTGCCCCTATACCTCCTGTCCTGTGCTCTCTTATCCCCTCTCTGCCCCTATAACCTCCTGTCCTGTGCTCTCTTATCCCCTCTCTGCCCCTATACTTCCTGTCCTGTGCACTCTTATCCGCTCTCTGCCCCTATACCTCCTGTCCTGTGCTCTCTTATCCCCTCTCTGCCCCCTATACTTCCTGTCCTGTGCTCTCTTATCCCCTCTCTGCCCCTATACCTCCTGTCCTGTGCTCTCTTCTCCCCTCTCTGCCCTTATATCTCCTGTCCTGTGCTCTATTATCCCCTCTCTGCCCCCTATACCTCCTGTCCTGTGCTCTCTTATCCCCTCTCTGCCCTTTATACCTCCTGTCCTGTGCTCTCTTATCCCCTCTCTGCCCTTATACCTCCTGTCCTGTGCTCTCTTATCCCCCTTTCTGCCCCTATACCTCCTGTCCTGAGCTCTCTTATCCCCTTTTTTGCCCCTATACCTCCTGTCCTGTGCTCTCTTATCCCCTCTCTGCCCTTATACCTCCTGTCCTGTGCTCTCTTATCCCCTTTCTGCCCCTATACCTCCTGTCCTGTGCTCTCTTATCCCCTCTCTGCCCCTATACCTCCTGTCCTGTGCTCTCTTATCCCTCCTCTCTGCCTTATACCTCCTGTCCTGTGCTCTCTTATCCCCTCTCTGCCCGTATACCTCCTGTCCTGTGCTCTCTTATCCCCTCTCTGCCCCTATACCTCCTGTCCTGTGCTCTCTTCTCCCCTCTCTGCCCCTATACTCCTGTCCTGTGCTCTCTTCTCCCCTCTCTGCCCTTATATCTCCTGTCCTGTGCTCTATTATCCCCTCTCTGCCCCTATACCTCCTGTCCTGTGCTCTCTATCCCCTCTCTGCCCCTTATACTCCTGTCCTCTCTTCTCCCCTCTCTGCCCTTATATCTCCTGTCCTGTGCTCTATTATCCCCTCTCTGCCCTATACCTCCTGTCCTGTGCTCTCTTATCCCCTCTCTGCCCCTATACCTCCTGTCCTGTGCTCTCTTATCCCCTCTCTGCCCCTATACCTCCTGTCCTGTGCTCTCTTATCCCTTCTCTGCCCCTATACCTCCTTTCCTGAGCTCTCTTATCCCCTCTCTGCCCCTTATACCTCCTGTCCTGTGCTCTCTTATCCCCTCTCTGCCACTATACCTCCTTTCCTGTGCTCTCTTATCCCCTCTCTGCCCCTATACCTACTGTCCTGTGCTCTCTTATCCCCTCTCTGCCCCTATACCTCCTGTCCTGTGCTCTCTTATCCCCTTTCTGCCCCTATACCTCCTGTCCTGTGCTCTCTTATCCCTTCTCTGCCCCTATACCTCCTTTCCTGTGCTCTCTTATCCCTTCTCTGCCCCTATACATCCTGTCCTGTGCTCTCTTATCCCCTTTCTGCCCCTATACCTCCTGTCCTGTGCTCTCTTATCCCCTCTCTGCCCCTATACCTCCTGTCCTCTGATCTCTTATCCCCCTCTCTGCCCCTATACCTCCTGTCCTGTGCTCTCTTATCCCCTCTCTGCCCCTATACCTCCTGTCCTGTGCTCTCTTATCCGCTTCTCTGCCCCTATACCTCCTGTCCTGTGCTCTCTTATCCCCTCTCTGCCCCTATACCTCCTGTCCTGTGGTCTCTTATCCCCTCTCTGCCCCTATATCTCCTGTCCTGTGCTCTCTTCTCCCCTCTCTGCCCCTATACCTCCTGTCCCTGTGCTCTCTTATCCCCTCTCTGCCCCTATACCTCCTGTCCCTGTGCTCTCTTATCCCCTTTCTGCCCCTGTACCTCCTGTCCTGTGCTCTCTTATCCCTTCTCTGCCCCTATACCTCCTTTCCTGTGCTCTCTTATCCCTTCTCTGCCCCTATACATCCTGTCCTGTGCTCTCTTATCCCCTTTCTGCCCCTATACCTCCTGTCCCTGTGCTCTCTTATCCCCTCTCTGCCCCTATACCTCCTGTCCTCTGATCTCTTATCCCCTCTCTGCCCCTATACCTCCTTTCCTGTGTCTCTCTTATCCCTTCTCTGCCCTATACATCCTGTCCTGTGCTCCTCTTATCCCCTTTCTGCCCCTATACCTCCTGTCCTGTGCTCTCTTATCCCCTCTCTGCCCCTATACCTCCTGTCCTCTGATCTCTTATCCCCTCTCTGCCCCTATACCTCCTGTCCTGTGCTCTCTTATCCCCTCTCTGCCCCTATACCTCCTGTCCTGTGCTCTCTTATCCCCTCTCTGCCCCTATACCTCCTGTCCTGTGCTCTCTTATCCCCTCTCTGCCCCTATACCTCCTGTCCTCTGCTCTCTTATCCCCTCTCTGCCCCTATATCTCCTGTCCTGTGCTCTCTTCTCCCCTCTCTGCCCCTATACCTCCTGTCCTGTGGTCTCTTATCCCCTCTCTGCCCCTATATCTCCTGTCCTGTGCTCTCTTCTCCCCTCTCTGCCCCTATACCTCCTGTCCTGTGCTCTCTTATCCCCTCTCTGCCCTATACCTCCTGTCCGTGCTCTCTTATCCCCTTTCTGCCCCTATACCTCCTGTCCTGTGCTCTCTTATCCCTTTTCTGCCCCTATACCTCCTTTCCTGTTGCTCTCTTATCCCTTCTCTGCCCCTATACATCCTGTCCTGATCTCTCTTATCCCCTTTCTGCCCCTAACCTCCTGTCCTGTGCTCTCTTATCCCTTCTCTGCCCCTATACATCCTGTCCCTGATCTCTCTTATCCCCTTTCTGCCCCTATACCTCCTGTCCTGTGCTCTCTTATCCCCTCTCTGCCCCTATACCTCCTGTCCTCTGATCTCTCTATCCCCTCTCTGCCCCTATACCTCCTGTCCTGTGCTCTCTTATCCCCTCTCTGCCCCTTATATCTCCTGTCCTGTGCTCTCTTATCCCCTCTCTGCCCCTATATCTCCTGTCCTGTGCTCTCTTATCCCCTCTCTGCCCCTATACCTCCTGTCCTGTGCTCTCTTATCCCCTCTCTGCCCTTATACCTCCTGTCCTGTGCTCTCTTATCCCCTCTCTGCCCCTATATCTCCTGTCCTGTGCTCTCTTATCCCCTCTCTGCCCCTATATCTCCTGTCCTGTGCTCTCTTATCCCCTCTCTGCTCCTATACCTCCTGTCCTCTGATCTCTTATCCCCTCTCTGCCCCTATACCTCCTGTCCTGTGCTCTCTTATGCCCTCTCTGCCCCTATATTTCCCTGTCCTCTGATCTCTTATCCCCTCTCTGCCCCTATACCTCCTGTCCTGTGCTCTCTTATCCCTTCTCTGCCCCTATACCTCCTTTCCTGTGCTCTCTTATCCCCTCTCTGCCCCTATACCTCCTGTCCTGTGCTCTATTATCCCCTCTCTGCCCCTATACCTCCTTTCCTGTGCTCTCTTATCCCCCTCTCTGCCCCTATATCTCCTGTTCTGTGCTCTCTTATCCCCTCTCTGCCCCTATACCTCCTGTCCTGTGCTCTCTTATCCCCTCTCTGCCCCTATACCTCCTGTCCTGTGCTCTCTA